>NC_084635.1:22088198-22148847 GCF_033978795.1 Nerophis ophidion
TACATATACACACATTTATATGTGTATATATATATATATATATATATATATATATATACACACACACATATATATGTGTATATATATGAAATACTTGAATTGGTGAATTTAGCGGTAAATATACTCCTCCCCTCTTAACCACGCCCCCAACCATGCCCCCACCCCAACCCCGACCACCTCCCGAAATCAGAGGTCTCAAGGTTGGCAAGTATGGGGTGGGGGTTTTGATCACATTTGGCAAAATTCTGTGAAACCATTACAGCGTCGCTTCAAACAAAGAAGCAAGCGAGTCACTTGATTAGGAACCCACCCTTAAAGCCATGCCATGCAAAGAACCCTCACCCATGGTATATCACCGGATAGGTCTAAAAAAGAGAAAGAGCCCCTTAAAATTTGGTAGCATTTTGCGTAACCATGGCATGAACAATTGGTTACATCACTAATCGGGAACATCATCAGCAGATGATCCATACACTGTGTAAATCTACCCGGACTGCCCTGCGCATGTCCACCATTTTTAGTTTGTGCGCGCATCTGCAGTTGAGATGACAAAATGCCCAAAACTCAACTCAAATACTGTTAGTGGTTGTATTACCCAACGCAGGACATTATTCAACTCTCCAATCTCATCTTAAGAAGTAAAAAGTGCCTGGCTTACTTTTTTGGTTTCACGTCCATGTGCCTTAAAACTGTGAAAAAGTGTGTGCTAAGAGTCCTGCTCCCATACTAGCCAACCCTCCCAATTTCCCCAGGAAACTCCCAAATTTCAGTGCCCCTCCCGAAAATCTCCCGGGGCAACCATTCTCCCGAATTTCTCCCGATTTCCACCCGGCCAACAATATTGGGGGCGTACCTTAAAGGCAATGCCTTTAACGTCCTCTCTCACCTGAAAACTTCACAGCCGCATGCTGTCCAGGCGTCCACTTTTCCTCCGTATTGCATAGTAGAGCTTTAACTTGCACTTACAGATGTAGTGACAAACTGTATATAGTGATAGTGGTTTTCTGAAGTGTTCCTAAACCCATGTGGTGATATCCTTTAGAGATTGATGTCAGTTTTTGATGCAGTGCCATCTGAGGGATCAAAGGTCACGGTCATTAAATGTAAGACAATTTCCCAACTCATATGGAAACGGAGTTTGTAGGTCTTCACCAAAGAACCACCATTACATATTATGTAGATCAGTGGTCCCCAAACTTTTTGTATCCACGGACCGGTCAATGCTTAATAATTTGTCCCACGGCCCGGGGATCCCTTTTTTTATTTATTTTTTTCTTTGTCATGAAAAAGGGACGTTTTTGTCATGAAAAAGGGAAATGTTCGTGGTTGGTGGACTAATTGTAAGTGTATATTGTGTTTGTTATGTTGATTTAATAAAAAAAAAAAAAAAAAAAAAATTTTTTTTTTTTTTTTCCAAAGAAAAATTAATAAAAAAATCTTCGGCCCGATGGTTGGGGACCACTGATGTAGACCACAAGGAGGTCTTTTAATATAGAAAAAAGTCATAGTTAGCAGTACATAGTCAGTTAGCAGTACAAAAACCTTATTTTGAATAATTTGAAAGCATGCTCCATATTGCAAGTAGTATCATTATGGTATGTACAGTACATTGCCTGACCTGAAAGCCACTTCTTTTTTTTTTTGTTTATTTTGCAAGTGCCAACATCCCAAAGAAGATGTCACAACCTGTTTGTGTGTCGAAGATTGACAAAAAACTGCAACAGTATACCCATGCTCTTGAGGTAAAACTCTCTCATATACAACTTTTTAATCGGTTGATCTACAGTCCATATTACTACAAAACCTGGCAAAAAAATATAGAACCACCAGTTTTGGAAGATGTTTGTTTAATTGTTAGGAAAAGAAAAGCAAATAACAGAAATGACACAAAACTATAGTCATTTCAAATGTCAGTTTTGTTGCTTTAAGAAACGCTAAAAATCAAGACAATAAATTGTGGTAGTCAGTTACAGTTTCATTTTTAGATCAAGCAGTTTAAAAAAAATGAAATCAGTAAATTCTGAGGAAAATAAATTAAGAAATCATGAAAGAATAAAAAATGAAAAAATTACAACACTAGTACTTTGTTGCACCACCTCTGGCTGTAATAACGGCTTGCAGTCTCCTAGACATAAACAGTCGTTTGTACAGTTCATGGAAAAACAGTTTTCGTGATCAATCTTGATCCAACTTTCTCTGATTGCTGTTGTCGGATCAGCTTTGCATGTTGGGAGCCTTGTCATGGACCATTTTCTTTTATTTTCACCACAGCATGTTAATTGGTTTGAGATCCAGACTGTTTTCAGTCAATAACTTTGACCTTGCGTATTTTTGTTCAAGAAAAGTTTTTTAAGTTTCTGATGTATGGCATTGTGACGGTCTCTCGCTCTCGTTCAGCATCCGCTTCCTTCTGGCTCCTTCTCTCTCCGTCTCTCTCCCCGGCGTTTACTGCCGCTGCCCCTTTATACAGCACGAGAGGAGATTTAAATTGTGCCCAGCTGGGCAACCCACGCACCTGATAATATGTGTGTGGTTGATTGTGACGCACCCCGATTTGCTGCTTGCTCGCAGTCCACGCCTCCTCACCGCCATCTTGGGCCGGGCTCTGGTGTGCCCTACCTCGCAGTCGGACTGCCTTCTCCGCCTCTACACAGTCCTCCATCGCCAGACGCAAGCCGGGCTTCCGACCGGCTGAGCCTACTCCCCCCTCCTTTTTTTGAAGGAGCGGGAAGTGATGACGGCCAGGTCCCCCTGTGGCCCCGGTCTTCTCCTTTTCTGTGTCCTTTTCTCCTTCTGTGTCCTTTTCTTCTTCTTCTGTATCTTTTTCTTTTTCTTCTTCTTCTGTATATTGTTCTTTTTTTTTCTTCAACTTCTTCATCATAAACTTCTTCTTTAACTTCTTCTTCTTCAACTTCTTCTTCTTCATAACCTACTTCTTTTTCATAACCTTCTTTTTCATAAACGTCTTCTTCATAATCTTGTTCTGGGGTCCCCCTGTGCCCCCCCTCCATCTGGTCCGCCAATATTTGCAAGAGCCGCAACTGTTGGCGGGATTCCTCGAGCCCTTGGTGGCTGCTTGCTGCCAGTTCCGTGAGCACACCAACGAGAACCCACATCAAATCGTCCTCCTCCGCCTCCGATGGTCTTCCAGATTGGCCGCCAAAAGTGACGGACTCCTGCTGTTGTGCGGGTTCTCAGGACCACCAAGGAAGGACATTGTGGCGCAGGTTAGACTTTATTTTTTATTTTTCAATAATAAAAAGTATTTTAAGGGTTGCTTTTCAGCCTTGCTGTGTCCTGCTTCCTCTGCCGCTCCACCTTTTAAGTCCCGTGCGTCTTCGTCTTCCTGTGGCTCTCTCACGCTCTCGTTCAGCATCCACTTCCTTCTGGTTTCTCTCTCCGTCTCTCCCCCCGGCATTTACGGCCGCTGCCCTTTTATAAAGTGCGAGAGGAGATTTAAATTGTGCCGAGCTGCGCGACCCACGCACCTGATGATTTTGCGGGGTTGATTCTGCCACGTCCCTTCTTGCTGCTTGCTCGCAGTCCACCCCTCCTTGCCGCCATCTTGGGCCGGTCTCCGGCGTGCCCTGCCTCGCTGTCGGACTGCCGGCTCCGCCTCTACACAGGCATTAACTTTGAAGAAAACCACACGCCGGTCTTTCCTCATCTACCATCACAGTCACAGTGAAGCCTCATGCTACAATCTCTCGGTCATATTTGAATATGGCAAAAAAAAAAAAAAAATCATGTTCCCTGGCATCACTATTTGAGAAGGACTGCTCTATGGCAAGATATGTTATTATTTGGAAAATGATGTCATCATCCCCAAACATCGGTTTGATTAATGGAATAAGAAAAGTGTCCAAAATGTCAACTTGTGCTTTTATTGAAGATTTAATAGCATCCATCTCCCCACTACCATTTCCTGACATGGCTCCATATCATCAACAACTGTGGAAATGTGCATGTTTTTTTTCTGGCAGTCGTCTTCCTAGGTCTTATTGGAACGGCACCAAACAAAGGAACCAGTATAATCACTATGACCGACGTAGATTTGTGATGCAGATTCAATGAATATGACTTTAATCAAGTCATCCATAGCCCATGATTTATTTTCCTTAGCCCCTAAATGATGGCTTTTCTGTATTTAAATCCCATTTCCTTCAGGCAGTTTCTTATAGTTCAGTACCAGATGGTACTCCAGTTTCTGCCCATTTGTTTTGCGGTGCGTGTTCTGTTTTCAAGACCTGCTGCTTTGAGTTTTCTATCTTGAAGCTTGGCAGAACGGTGGAAAAGGGGTTAGTGCGTCTACCTCACAATATGAAGGTCCTGAGTAGTCCTGGGTTCAATCCCAGGCTCGGAATCTTTCTGTGTGGAGTTTGCATGTTCTCCCCGTGACTGCATGGGTTCCCTCCGGGTACTCCGGCTTCCTACCACTTCCCAAGACATGGACCTGGGGATAGGTTGATTGGCAAGACTAAATTGGCCCTAGTGTGTGAATGTGAGTGTGAATGTTGTCTGTACATCTGTGTTGGCCCTGCGATGTCCAGGGTGTACACCGCCTTCCGCCCGATTGTATCTGAGATAGGCACCAGCCACCCACCGCGACCCCAAAGGGAATAAGCGGTAGAAAATGGATGGATGGATGGATCTTGAATCTTTGAGGTTTTCCTTGGTCTACCAGGATGCTTGTCTTTTACAACCTTCCCATGTTGTTTGTATCTTGGTCCAGATTTTAGACACAGCTGACTGTAAAACAATCAACATGTTTTTTTTTGCAGCACTGCATAATGATCAATCCTCAAGGTGCAACAGTTCTCCAAGGTGTGAACACTCCTTTCTATATTGCAGACTGATGAACGGATGTAATCTATTGCAGGTGTTAGTTTTGGAAATGATCATTTATAGCAGGGGTTAGGAACCTATGGCTCGGGAGCCAGATGTGGCTCTTTTGATGACTGCATCTGTCGCTCGGATAAATCTGAGCTGACACTGCTTAACACAATAAGTAATGAATAATTCCACTTGTACTCACAGTATTCAAAAAAATAACGTTCAAAATATGAAACATTCTCATGCATTTTTATGTTCAAGAAGGTGCGTTAATGGTAAGAAGTAATTGGGGCTTGCCCTCCTGGGGGTTCTTCAGACCACCAAGCACCGACATGAGAGCATGTTTCAGGGTAACAATATTTTTTAATTTTTCAATAAGTCTCTCAGTTGCTTTCCAGCAATTGTCTTTTTCTCTTTTGTCCTCGCTCGCGCTCTGGCTCCAGCCCCAACCCCGTCCCTCCTCCTGGCTGCTGCTTATAAACAGAGCGACAGGTGATTAGATAACAAGGCCCAGGTGGGCCTTCTACGCACCTGTCATTGATTTCGAGGCCGGTCCTGGCAACACCCGGCTTTGTTGCAGGCCAGCAGGCCACGCCCCCTCCACAGTTAGCTTCAGAATAACAATTTTGTTACAAAGAATAAGAAACCTATTATACTCTAGAAATGTTGGTCTTACTTAAAAATGCACGCGTGTAATTGTGTTCAGTGCTAAAAAATATATTATATGGCTCTTACAGAAATACATTTTAAAATATTTGGCTTCTTGGCTCTCTCAGCCAAAATGGTTCCCGACCCCTGATTTACAGGGTGAGTCCATATATTTTATCCTCAGGATTGAGTGATTCCATAACTGTTTCAAACTGTTTGATCTAAAAATTTAACTGATACTATCACAGTTTATATTTTAGATTTTTTTTTGTTTTACTTAAAGCCACAACGTTGATATTTGAAAAGATTACACTGTAGTTGTGTTAGTTTCTGTTATCAGCTTTTGTTCTATAAAATTAAACAACTGAATGATAAGTCTGATGATACCACCATTTTTTTCCAGGCGTTGTATTCTTAATGTTTCGTGGTGAAATTTCCCAACATCAGTGTGATTCTTCACAGATTTCCTCAAAAGAAGGCAGATCAGCCCCTCAAGTCCTAGTGGATCTGACAAGTCCCACTTTGCCAGTCGCCCACACAAAGAACATGTTTGAGGCTGGGGAGGCCTGGAAGCAAAATGCCCTCACAAACACAACATCAAAGGTCCATTAGAGAAATCATCTCATAATGTCTTACAAGCTATACACACTTAACACATATTCTTGAGTTCCTCAGGTTTAAAACTTAAGTGTTTTAATATGATGGACTTACAGCACCGCACGTGGGCGGATAACAAACAAAGAGGCCTAGCGTGGAAGCTAGCAGGTATCGAGCAAGAAACAGAAGTCGTACTTATAATATGGAAACAAACTTGGAAGGGAACAAAAGACAATAAGCTACAAACCACTATCAAATATAGCTTACCGCAACGCTGCATTGACACGATATGATATGATACGACACGACACGACAGGTAGCAACGACAAGAGCAACAATAAACCAGCACTGACTGGAGGAACAAAGCAGGTAAAATAGGAGCGGACTGATTGACACTAGGTGTGGCCAGGTGCCAATCAGCCGCAGCTGAGGGGAAAACCGCGCACAGGGAAAAAAACAGGAAACAGACAAAATAAGAGCACTGACTGGAACCAAAAACAGGAAATACTAAACACACACAGAGGATAAACTAAAACACAAACAAACTGTCAATGGCAAGCCTGACAGTTTCCGTCTCAATCGTGTTTCACAAATACTTCCAGATGATACTGCTTCTGTCGTTGCATGTCTGCATGTGTGTGTGGTCTGCTTTTTTTTGTAGTGTGCAACACAATACTTGCGAATTTAAATTACATCCATCCATCCATTCATCCATCTTCTTCGGCTTATCCGAGGCTGTGTCGCGGCGGCAGCAGCCTAGGCAAGGGAAGCCCAGACTTCCCTTTCCCCAGCCACTTGGTATTTTGGTATACAGTCCGTTTTCATACAGCCCCGCTTTTTGCATTTATTAAATATATAAATAAATAATTAAATCAAAACTAATTGTTTAAAACTTTTAGTTAAGAATATATCATTAAATATGTAACGCCTGGTCGGCATTGTGGTGCCAAAGTTGTCCCTTCGAGGATGCGTCGAACGATAACACAGCAAAGGTCAGATTTAACTGTTTATTTAAATAACAAAATAGCTAGAGAACAAAAACACTGGAGCTAAGAAAAGGCAAACAAGAGACCCTAGCATGAGAGCTAGGATATACAAATAGAAAAACTAAAACTGGCACGTAGGCACACAAAAGGGAAAAACAAAACATTCAGCATGAGAGCTAAGAAAGAGATAAATCCGTAGCGTGAGAGCTCGCGAGAATAATAGCAAATTGCGTGTGAGCAAATGCGCAAAAACAGACGTACCGTTGTATGACAACAAACTATGAATCCAGACTGAACAAACAAAAGAGGACGGCTTATTTAGGCAGTAATCAAGGAGAAACAGGTGTGTGTAGAAATTGAGGAGCAGGTGAAACTAATGTGTAACCATGGTGACGGACTAAACAGGAAATAAGAGGATCAGATGGAGAATGAAACAAAAATAGAACAATAAACAATAATATGTGGCGATCCGAAAAGCGGATCTCAACAAAACATTTTTTAAATCATAAAATAATTACAGGCTCCAGCGCCCCCCGCCAACCCCAAAGGTAATAAGTGGTAGAAAATGGATGGATGAAATAATTAATGTATCATTAATTGTTTATTTGAGTTGTAAAATAATTTATTAAATCATGAAATAATTACAATGCGAATTATTAAATAAAATCAAGAAATACATTATTTAATAATGAATTATGAAATTATATCACAAATTAGTTAAACATTAAAATACTTTATTTAATGATTAATAAATTAAACAAATTAATGGCATATTTAAGTGAGTATTTTAGTTTATAATTTTCCTTTATTTTTGTCCAATTGGACCATGCATAGTCCTTTCCCCCACTTATCATTGTGGAGAATCCTGTGATCAAACAAAGAATCCCACACATCGGTGACTCAGTGTGTGAGGTTTTTTTTGGGGTTGTTTTTACAACTGCAAAATAAGCCACCATCGGACCAAAATAAAAAGTTGTGGCTGCCAGCACTTTGATAAAGAAGGTGAGAAACACCATTGAATTGAAAAAAAGACAGAACACAATTTACAAATGTGGCATCCTTGTGGCTCTTCCCTCCTCTCCCTTAGCTCATTCTCATCAAGGTCTTTAATAAAGGTAAAAGTGATGTCAAATATCCATCTAGCCAATTTGTTCTTAATTTATTTGTATTCAACATCGATATCTGCATTTAAAATTACAATTATTTTCTATAAAATGTGTTAGATTATTTTTTTTTTATAATCCAGTCTTAGTCTGATTTTTTGGTACAGAAATGAAAGCCGTATTGTTCTACATTTCAAAAAGTAAAATTAATTCTGTAAATATGTCATGTATTTGCAGGAGATACAACTTGGGGGTGTTTTGCTGAAGAAAAACATGTGGGAGAGATTCTGTGACGTGGAATCTCAAGGCAGGTGTTTTTCTTTGGTCATGTGATGCGGTGAATTTGTTTTCACTACGCAATCAAATGATTGCATCCCATGTCTTCTTTAATTCACAATATCCCTATTTGAGTTCATGCTAAAAGTATGTTAGTACGGAATTCTTGGGCCTCACAAGTGAGATCCAGAAAATATGTTGATGTTGTGTGTACTTTAGAAGTGGCATTGGTTCTGCTGTTACTGACATGAACCTAAAACGACACTGCAAAAAGTCAAAAATGAAAACAAAAATACAAAAATGAGGGGTATTTTACTCAAACTAAGCAAAATTATCCGCTAATAGAACAAGAAAATTTGGCTTGTCAAGACTTTCCAAAACAAGTAAAATTAGCTAACCTCAATGAACCCAAAAATTACTTTAAAGGGGAACATTATCACCAGACCTATGTAAGCGTCAATATATACCTTGATGTTGCAGAAAAAGGACCATATATTTTTTTAACCGATTTCCGAACTCTAAATGGGTGAATTTTGGCGAATTAAACGCCTTTCTATTATTCGCTCTCGGGGCGATGACGTCACAACGAATCAAATCAGCTGTTATTTTCCGTTTTTTCGACTGTTTTCCGTACCTTGGAGACATCATGCCTCGTCGGTGTGTTGTCGGAGGGTGTAACAACACGATCAGGGACGGATTCAAGTTGACTTACGTGGAGTGTGCATCGATTTGCACGGCATGCTAATCGATTCTAACGTGCTATTTAAGCTAGCTGTATGTACATATTGCATCTTTATGCCTCATTTGTAGCTATATTTGCATCCAGCCTTTCCCTCCACCCACATTTAATGCCAAACAAACACTTACCAATCGATGAATTCGAGTTGCACCAGTGTCAAAAGATCCGAAAGTCCCTCGTCTGCAGATTTTACCGGCGATGCTACAACAGACATGGCACAGAGATTTATGGATTACCTGTGACACTCAAAGCAGATGCATTTCCAACGATAAAGTCAACGAAATCACAAAGGTGAGTTTTGTTGATGTTATTGACTTATGTGCTAATCAGACATATTTGGTCGCGGCATGCCAGCTAATCGATGCTAACATGGTATTTAGGCTAGCTGTATGTACATTTGTAGCTATATTTACATCCAGCCTTTCACTCCACCCACATTTAATGCCAAACAAACACTTACCAATCGACGGATTCAAGTTGCTCCTGCACATTTTACCGGCGATGCTACGACAGACATGGCACAGAGAAGAATGGATACCCTGCGACACTCATTCGTTGGTTAGAAGGCGATCGCCAAATAGCTTCAATAGCTATTCGCTCAATAGCTTCAGTTTCTTCTTGAATTTCGTTTTTGCTATCTGCCTCCACACTCCAACCATCCGTTTCAATACATGTGCAATCTGTTGAATCGCTTAAACCGCTGAAATCCGAGTCTGAATCCGAGCTAATGTCGCTATATCTTGCTGTGCTATCCGCCATGTTGACATCACTAAATGACGTCACAGGAAAATGAACGAGGGATTTAAAGATAGCGAAAATCAGGCACTTTAAAGCCTTTTTTCAGGATATTCCATGATGGGTAAAATTTTGAAAAAAAATTCAAAAAATAAAATAAGCCACTGGTAACTGATTTTTATTGGTTTTGACCCTTCTGAAATTGTGATAATGTTTCCCTTTAAAATAAGTATATTCTCACTAATAACAAGTGCACTTTTCTTGGTAGGAAAAAAAATGAGACCTTTTTCTCAATATGTTGAAAAATATTCTTCAATTAAGTAAATGCTTGTGCCATTATCTTGACATAATGATATGCGCTCGGCATTACATTTACTTATACTAAAAACTAATTTATTGTTCTTAATGGGAATTCAACAAGGCAAGCGCGTGTTACTCTCGTGGTCTCCTAGCCGCTCAGGCAAATTAAATGGTCTAAAAACGCATTTTTCCATCGACAACATGATATCATCGCGCCAAGTGCGTGCTCTTTCAGTCAATTAGTGCGCATATATACAGTCCGACCCCCGGCCAAAAATCTTTATAATTGTAATTTTGAAGAATTTACCTGAATGTGCATGAACTATTTCTGTTCAAAATTGTTGGAAATGTCACATGTTATATGTTTAACTATTAACTGTCAGTTTACTGTCCTGTGCCAACGGTACAGTAAACTATATGAGTACCTATTTTCGATTAAATAAAACCGCAAAGTCCATTTGGCTGCCATCCGTTTTAATTATGAGACTCAATTGTGTCAAAGTCATGATTTTTTTTTCACGCTTGAAATAAGAAATTGTTACTTTAAAAAAAGTAGTTTTATACTTGTGAATGTTGATGACACAGTTTTGCAACAGTTGATATTCTAGTTTCAAGCATGTTTTACTCATTAAATCTCAGCAACAGGCTGTAATATCTTACTGAGATCATTCAGGACCAAAACCCTTTAAACAAGTAAAACACTAACATAAACTCTGTTTAGTGAGAATAATTATCTTATCAGACAGAAATTAAGCAGTATTTGAAATATTTCATCTTACTTTGATTTCAATGTTTGCAGTGTGCTGTATGAATGAAGATTATACTCATGTTTAAAAGTTTTTTTCTTCCTTTCTAACTTTTTGTTATAGGAATGCTCAACAGAAAAACTGAAAACTTGTGTGGTGACGGGTCACAGGAAGTATGATAAGGTTTCTGACGAGAATTGAGGTCAGGTAAGCTTTTTGCATTATTTTTTTCCGGGAATAAAAAAAGTATTTATTTTAATTTTGATGTAGGCTTACAGTACTTTAAAGGGGAACATTATCACAATTTCAAAAGGGTTAAAAACAATAAAAATCAGTTCCCAGTGGCTTTTTGTATTTTTTGAAGTTTTTTTCAAAATTTTACCGGTCCCGGAATATCCCTAAATAAAGCTTTAAAGTGCCTTATTTTCGCTATTTTCGAAACCACTATCCATTTCCCTGTGACGTCATACAGGGCTGCCAATACAAACAACATGGCGGTTACCGCAGCAAGATATAGCGACATTAGCTCGGATTCAGACTCGGATTTCAGCGGCTTATGCGATTCAACAGATTACGCATGTATTTAAACAGATGTTCGGAGTATGGAGGCAGATAGCGAAAATGAAATTGAAGAAGAAATTGAAGCTATTGAGCGAATAGCTATTGACGCTATTAGGCCATAGCGCGGGTGTACCTAATGAAGTGGCCCATAGCATGGCTGCCTTATTAGCATCGCCGGTAAAATGTGCAGACCAAACGATCAGGACTTTCGCATCTTGTGACACTGGAGCAACTTAAATCCGTCGATTGGTAAGTGTTTGTTTCGCATTAAATGCGGGTATCCAGTTTCAAATGTACATACAGCTAGCGTAAATAGCATGTTAGCATCGATTAGCATAGCATGTTAGCATCTATTAGCTGGCAGTCATGCCTTGACCAAATATGTCTAATTAGCACATAAGTCAACAACATCAACAAAACTCACCTTTGTGATTTCGTTGACTTAATCGTTGCAAATGCATCTGCAGGTTATCCATACATCTCTGTGCCATGTCTGTCTTAGCATCGCCGGTCAAATGTGAAGACACTCTGGTACATTCAATGGGGGTCTGGCGGCAGATTTCTTGCCAGTGGTGCAACTTGAATCCCTCCCTGTTAGTGTTGTTACAGCCTCCGACAACACACCGACGAGGCATGATGTCTCCAAGGTTCCCAAAAATAGTCGAAAAAACGGAAAATAACAGAGCTGAGACCCGGTGTTTGTAATGTGAAAATGAATATGGCGGGTGTGTTACCTCGGTGACGTCACGTTCTGACGTCATCGCTAAAAGACCGATAAACAGAAAGGCGTTTGATTTGCCAAAATTCACCAATTTTGAGTTCGGAAATCGGTTAAAAAAATACTTGGTCTTTTTTCTGCAACATCAAGGTATATATTGACGCTTGCATAGGTTTGGTGATAATGTTCCCCTTTAATGAAAGGGAGGCATTGGTCTGTAGTGTTTTAACTCCTGATAACCGCTGGCGTGCATGGCGAGTGTTCAAAAGCAGGATTTGTCACGGTACTAAAGTATTTTTAAGCTATTGTATCCAAGATTAGCAATAAGTAAAATACAACCGATACTTGGTCGTCTAATAGGCAGTGTTTTCCAAGTCCAGTGTAAAAGTGTAACAAGAAAAGTTGAAACTAACGATAGCTATAACATAATTTTTTAATAATTTATTGCAAATTCGAAATTGTGAACCTTTTCGTCTATTCAAGATGCAAGATTGTTTATTGTCATATGCACAGTTAAACAGACAGTTTGAGATGTCACCTCAGGATGCACGGTACCAGACAAGCAAGATTGCCGGTAGGAGCTGGATTTAATATATAAAATGATAAAAGAACACTGGTACAAAAGGCAAAAGAAAGCGCGTGCAACTTACGGGGAGCTAGGCTAACTCTAGCACTGAGTAAAAACGTCCAAAATGGCGGGCGTCGAGCGCCCAAAAGCTAAGGTGGAACTTAGCAAGCCAAAAACAGGACCAGATAATCGAACATGCGTGTTTCATAAAGCAATTGATGAACTCAGACCGAACAAAGGGAGGAGGCAGGTATAAATACAGAAACGGAAAGCAAAGACAGGTGTGCGCCGGGCGCCAGTGCAGGTGGAACAAATAAAGTCGCTATGGTAACGAATACAAACTGTCACACCGGGACATGGATTATTTTTGCTTCTTCGATGCAAGGAGAATACGGGACGAGCCGGACGTGACTGTGAGTACATGGTTTATTTGGAATACTAAATACAAAAATAAACAAGGGTGCTCACAAATAGGTACAAAACTTGGCTACAAAAATACAAACAGGAAAACAAAACAACTGCTCGATGGCATGAAAGGCAATGAACTAAACTTAAACTTGCACGTTGGCAGAACTATGAATAACTAACACAAAAACACTTAATGTGACCGGTACAGGGGCATGGATAGCAAGGTAATCGAGGGTGCGTGAAGGCATGAGGCAGAATGCAAAAATCCCAGACTGATGCACAGAAAGAAAATGACTTAAGTAGTGGCTGTGATCATTAGGAACAGGTGCGGGCGTGACTAGGAGGGCAAGGTGAAAATCAATGAGGTGTCATGGTAACAAAAACAAACCAGGAAGTGAAAAAACGGAACAAGAGTCCAGAAAACAAAACAAAACATGATCAAACATAAAACCAGATTTACAGGCGTGACACAAACTAGGAAGTGCACTAACAAAGAATCGGAAGAGTCAAACCATAAACAAGAAACACAAAAGACTCAAAACCCAAAACCATATATGATCCGGGAGGCGGATCCTAACAAGTCCACCCTTCAACAAGTCGCATGCTACTTAGCTAAAAAATAAAAATAAAAAGTATATACAAGGCACAGTAAGTAACGTAACATTATTGCACATTCTGATTGACAGTCAACAGTATAAATATGGAGGTGACCTTAGGTTAGAGTGTCTTTAGTGATCAAATGTGAAAGGTGTCTACAGTGATGGTTCACAGTTCGGGGGTGGTCAAGGTAGCTGTCTTTTGTTCAAAAAGACAAAAATGTAAAGACGGGGGGGTGGGAGCTAGCATTCACAAGTTAGCATTCACAAGCCTGATGGCCTATGGGTAGAAACTGTTTGTCAGTCTCGTAGTCCTGGATTTCAGGCTCCTGTATGGTCTGCCTGATGGTAGGAGGCTGAAGAGACTGTGCTGGGGTGTGTACTGTCCTTGATGATGTTGTGTGCTCTCCTGGTGGCCCTGGTAGAGAACATGTCCTGTAGTGAGGTGAAAGCTGCTCCTGATATGTACTGAGTAGTTTTAATAACTCGCTGGAGTGCCTTCCTGTCCTTAGCAGTGCAGTTTCCATACCAGACCGTGATTGAGCTGGTAAGGACACTCTCAACCGTACTTCGATAGAAGTTGCTGAGAATTTTGGGTGGCATACCCTATGTCAGTGGTTCTCAACCTTTTTTCAGTGATGTACCCCCTGTGAACATTTTTTTAATTCAAGTACCCCCTAATCAGAGCAAAGCATTTTTGGTTGAAAAAAAGAGATAAAGAAGTAAAATACAGCACTATGTCATCAGTTTCTAATTTATTAAATTGTATAACAGTGCAAAAAGTGGTCTTTCTTGAACTATTTAAAAATATATATATAAAAATAACTAAAAACTTGTTGAAAAATAAACAAATGATTCAATTATAAGTAAAGATTTCTACACATAGAAGTAATCATCAACTTAAAGTGCCCTCTTTGGGGATCGTAATAGAGATCCATTTGGATTCATGAACTCAATTCTAAAATATTTTTCACAAAAAAAGAAATCTTTAAAGGCCTACTGAAACCCACTACTACCCACCACACAGTCTGATAGTTTATATATCAATGATGAAATATTAACATTGCAACACATGCCAATACGGCCTTTTTAGTTTACTAAATTACAATTTAAAATTTCCCGGGAGTTTCGTCTTCGAAACGTCGTGTAATGATGACGTGTACGCAAGACGTCACAGGTTTTTAGGAAGTATGAGCGCTGCGCACACACACAGCTAAAAGTCGTCTGCTTTAACGGCATAATTATACAGTTTTTTGGACATCTGTGTTGCTCAATATTTTGCAATTTGTTCAATTAATATTGGAGAAGTCACAGTAGAAAGATGGCGTTGGGAAGATTTAGCCTTTAGCCACACAAACACACAGTGATTCCTTGTTTAAAATTCCTGGAGGTGAAACTTTCCTATGGATCAGAGCGCGGTCAAGCCAACATGGATCCCTAGCAAATGTCAACCAGCAGGTTTCGGTGAGAAAATTGTGGTTAAAAAGTCAGTTCTTACCGGAAAAAAGCTGAGCTTGTGCCGTCCATAGCTGCCGTCGACTCCCCACGGGTGTCCCCAAGACACCCGTGAAGACACACCTCCGACTATCAGGTAATATTAAACTCACTAAAACACTAGCAACACAATAGAAAGATAAGGGATTTCCCAGAATTAACCTAGTGAATGTGTCTAAAAACATCAGAATCTGTCCCAATACAATCGCGTTTTTTTTTGTTTTTTTTTTCGTTTTTTTTTGTAGTTAGTCGCTATCAATATCCTCAAACACGAATCTTTCATCCTCGCTCAAACTAATGGGGAAATTGTCGTTTTCTCGGTCCGAATAGCACTTTTTGTTGGAGGCTCCCATTAAAAACAATGTGAATATGTGAGGAGCCATCAACATGTGACGTCATCGTCTGCTACTTCCTTTAGAGGCAGGGCTTTTCTCTTAGCACCGAAAGTTGCGAACTTTATCGTGGATGTTCTCTACTAAATGCTTTCAGCAAAAATATGGCAATATCGCGAAATGTTCAAGAATGACACATAGAATGGACTTGCTATCCTCGTTTAAATAAGAAAATCTCATTTCAGTAGGCCTTTAACATCAATATTTATGGAACATGTCCACAAAAAATCTAGCTGTCAACACTGAATATTGCATTGTTGCATTTCTTTTCACAGTTTATGAACTTATATTAATATTTTGTTGAAATATTATTCAATAAATATATTTTTAAAGGATTTTGAATCGTTGCTATTTTTAGAATATTTTTTAAAAATCTCATGTACCCCTTGGCATACCTTCAAGTACCCCCAGGGGTACGCGTACCCCCATTTGAGAACCACTGCCCTATGTGTCAATAGCAGTGTTTACTCTCACTATTTCATCACAGCACTTTGTTAGCATTTACTGTTTACTTTCCTTGATGTCACCTGGTCTTGGTTGTCATTTTCAATTCATTTGTGGAATTAAAATAATTGTCCAACTGGGTAACACACACACACACACACACACACACACACACACACACACACACACACACACACACACGCACACACACACACACACACACACACACGCACACACACGCACACACACACACACACACACACACACACACACACACACACACACACACACACACACTCACACAGGGACTCATTCTGGCTTGCACTGTTGACAACATCCATCTAAACCTGCCTCAACTAAAACCGTCATAATTCATTTCCAGCAAAGGCTCCACCAGCTGCTCTCAGTCTGTCATACAATTTTGACTTACATTGGCGTATGTAGAGTATATGAAGACGTATGTTTATATACTGAAACTTTGGATGGGTTAACAACGGACCTTTAGTTGACGATGTCAAGAAAAAGTATTAAAAAAGTATTAAGTCAGCCACCGATTGTGCAAGTTCTCCCACTTAAAATGATGACAGAGGTCTGTAATTTTCATCATAGGTACACTTCAACTGTGAGAGACAGAATGTGGGGAAAAAAATCCAGGAATTCACATTGTAAGAATTTTAAAGAATGTATTTGTAAATTATAGTGGAAGATAAGTATTTGATCAATAACAAAAATTCAACTCAATACTTTGTAATATAACCTTTGTTGGCAATAACAGAGGTCAAACGATTACTATAGGTCTTTACCAGGTTTGCACACACAGTAGCTGGTATTTTAGCCCATTCCTCTATGCAGTTATTCTCGAGAGCAGAGATGTTCTGGGGCTGTCGCCGAGCAACACGGACTTTCAACTCCCTCCACAGATTTTCTATGGGGTTGAGGTCTGGTGACAGGCTAGGCCAGGACTTTCAAATGCTTCTTACGGAGCCATTCCTTCGTTGCCCGGGCGGTGTGTTTGGGATCATTGTCATGCTGGAAGACCCAGCCACGTTTCATCTTCAAAGCTCTCACTGATGGAAGGAGGTTTTTGCTCAAAATCTCACAATACATGGCCCCATTCATTCTTTCCTTAACACGGATCAGTCGTCCTGTTCCCTTAGCAGGAAAACAGCCCCAAAGCATGATGTTTCCACCCCCATGCTTCACAGTAGGTTTGGTGTTCTTGGGATGCAACTCAGTATTTTTCTTCCTCCAAACACGACGAGTTGAGTATATACCAAAAAGTTATATTTTGGCTTCATCTGACCACATGACATTCTCCCAATCCTCTGCTGTATCATCCATGTGCTCTCTGACAAACTTCAGACGGGCCTGGACGGGCACTAGCTTAAGCAGGAGGACACGTCCGGCACTGCAGGATTTGATTCCCTGTCGGCGTAGTGTGGAACTGATGGTGACCTTTGTTAATTTGGTCCCAGCTCTCTGCAGTTCATTCACATGGTCTCCCTGTGTGGTTCTGGGATTTTTGCCCACTGTTCTCATGATCATTTTGACCCCACGGGATGAGATCTTGCGTGGAGCCCCAGATCGAGGGAGATTATCAGTGGTCTTGTATGTCATCCATTTTCTGATAATTTCTCCCGCAGTTGATTTTTTCACACCAAGCTGCTTGCCTATTGTAGATTCACTCTTCCCAGTCTGGTGCAGGTCTACAATTATTTTCCTGGTGTCCTTTGACAGCTCTTTGTTCTTGGCCATAGTGAAGTTTTGAGTCTGACTCTTTGAGGCTGTGGACAGGTGTATTTTATACAGATAACGAGTTCAAACAGGTTCAATTAATACAGGTAACGAGTGGACGACAGAAGAGCTTCTTAAAGAAGAAGTTAAAGGTCTGTGAGAGCCAGAGATCTTCTTTGTTTGAAGGGACCAAATACTTATTTTCCACCATAATTTACGAATAAATTCTTTAAAATTCCTGCAATGTGAATTCCTGGATTTTTTTTTTTTCCACATTCTGTCTCTCACAGTTGAAGTGTACCTATGATGAAAATTACAGACTTCTGTCATCATTTTAAGTGGGAGAACTTGCACAATCGGTGGCTGACTAAATACTGTTTTGCCCCACTGTATATATACATATATACATATATATATATATATATATATATATATATATATATATATATATATATATATATATATATATAAACTACACTATATATATATATATATATATATATAAACTACACTATATATATATATCATGTATATATGTATATATATGTATATATATATATATATATATATATACTACACTATATATATATCATGTATATATGTATATATATGTATATATATATATATATACATATATATATATATATATATATATATATATATATATATATATATATATATATATATATATATATGTATACATGTATATATGTGTGTGTACAAACCCTGTTTCCGTATGAGTTGGGAAATTGTGTTGGATGTAAATATAAACGGAATAGAGATTTGCAAATCCTTTTCAACCCATATTCAGTTGAATGCACAACAAATACAAGATTTATGATGTTCAAACTCATAAACTTTATTTTTTTTCCGCAAATAATTAACTTAGAATTTCATGGCTGCAACACATGCCAAAGTAGTTGGGAAAGGGCATGTTCACCACTGTGTTACATCACCTTTTCTTTCAACAACACTCAAAAAACGTTTAGGAACTGAGGAAACTAATTATTGAAGCTTTGAAAGTGGAATTCTTTAGTCGTTCAACAGTCCGGGGTCTCCGCTGTCGTATTTTACGCTTCATAATGCACCACACATTTTCGATGGGAGACAGGTCTGGACTTTAGGCGGGCCAGGAAATTACCCGCACTCTTTTACTACGAAACCACGCTGTTGTAACACGTGGCTTGACATTGTCTTGCTGAAATAAGCAGGGGCGTCCATGATAACGTTGCTTGGATGACAACATATGTTGCTCCAAAACCTGTGTGGACCATTCAGCATTAATGGTGCCTTCACAGATGTGTAAGTTACACATGCCTTGGGCATTAATACACCCCCATACCATCACAGATGCTGGCTTTTGAACTTTGCGCCTATAACAATCCGGATGGTTATTTTCCTCTTTGTTCTGGAGGACACCACGTCCACAGTTTCCAAATATAATTTGAAATGTGTAACTCGTCAGACCACAGAACACTTTTCCACTTTGCATCAGTCCATTTTAGATGAGTGCAGGCCCAGCGAAGCCAGCGGCGTTCCTTTGTGTTGTTGATAAATGGGTTTTGCTTTGCATAGCAGAGTTTTAACTTACACTTACAGATATAGCAACAAACTGTAGTTACTGACAGTGGTTTTATAAAGTGTTCCTCAGCCCATGTGGTGATAACCTTTACACAAGGATGTCTGTTTTTGATGCAGTACCGCCTGAGGGATCAAAGGTCCGCAATATTATGGCTTTCGTGCAGTGATTTCTCCAGATTTTCTGAACCTTTTGATCATTTTACTGACCCTAGATGGTAAAATCCCTAAATTCATTGCAATAGCTCGTTGAGAAATGTTGTTCTCAAACTGTTCGACAATTTGCTTACAAATTGTTTACCCTCGCCCCATCTTTGTTTGTGAATTACTTAGCATTTCATGGAAGCTGCTTTTATACCCAATCATGGCACCCACCTGTTCTCAATTAGCCTGCACACCTGTGGGATGTTCCAAATAAGTGTTTGATGAGCGTTCCTCAACTTTATAATCTTATGCACCCTATGGTCCGAAAAATGCGGTCAATATCCATCCATCCATTCATACATCCATACATCTATACATCCATTTTCTTCCGCTTATCCAAGGTTGTGTCGCGGGGGCAGCACCTTAAGCAGAGAAGCCCAGACATCCGTCTCCCCATCTACTTCGTCCAGCTCCTCCCGGGGGTCCCGAAGCGTTCCAGAAAACCTGGAAACAAGAGTTCCCAACGTGTCCTGGGTTTTCCCCGTGGCCTTATACCGATCGGACATGCCCTATACACCTCCCCAGGGAGGCGTCTGGGTGACATCCTGACCAGACGCCCAAACCACCTCATCTGGCTCCTCTCGATTTGGAGGAGCAGCGGCTTTACTTTAAGCTCCTCCCGGATGACAGAGCTTCTCACCCTATCTCTAAGGGAGAGAGCCCCGCCACCCCACGGAGGAAACTCATTTCGGTCGCTTGTTCACGTGATCTTTTCCTTTCAGTCATAACCCAAAGCTGATGACCGTAGGTGATGATGGGAACGTAGATCGACCGGTAAATGAGAGTTTTGCCTTCGGGCTATGCTCTTTCTTTACCACAACAAAAAGGGTCTGCATCACTGCAGGCGTTGCACTGATCCCCCTGTCGATCTCACGATCGACTCTTCCCTCACTCGTGAACAAGACTCCCAGGTACTTGAACTCCTCCACTTGGGGAAAGATTTCTTCACCAACCCGAAGAGATGGTACTCCACCCTTTTCCGGGCAAGAACCATGGACTCCGACTTAGAGGTGCTGATTCTCATCCCGGTCGCTTCACACTCGCCTGCAAACTGAACTAGTGAGCGCTGAAGATGCTGGCCAGATGAAGCCATCAGGATCATATCATCTGCAAACAGCAGAGACCTAATCCTGCAGCCACCAGATTGGAATCCCTCAAGGCCTTGATTGCGACTAGAAAATCTATCCTTAAAAGATATGAACAGAATCAGTGACAAAGGGCAGCCCTGGCAGAATCTGAAACAGCGATGCGGACCAATGTCTGACACTGATCATACGCTCTGTGCACTCCCCATAGGACGTCCCGAGGGACACGGTCGAATGCCTTTTCCAAGTCCACAAAGCACATGTAGACTGGTTGGGCAAACTCCCATGCACAGTCAAGGACGTGGTCTACGACCAGGACGAAAACTACACTGCTCTCCCTGAATCAGAGGTTCAACTTCCCGGCGTAGCCTCCTCTCAATCCATCCATCCATTTCTACCACTTATTCCCTTTGGGGTCGCGGGGGGCGCTGGTGCCTATCTCAGCTACAATCGGGCAGGAGGCGAGATACACCCTGGACAAGTCGTCACCTAATCGCAGGGCCGTCTTCTCTCCAGTACACCTGAATAGACCTACATTCAGAGCCTTAAGGAACTCCGGGCAGACCTCATCTACCCCTGGGGCCTTGCCACCGAGGAGCTTTTTAACTCTCTCTGCAACCTCCGCCCCAGAAATAGGAGAGCCCACCACAGATTCCCCAAGCACTGCTTCCTCATAAGAAGGACGAGGATTGAAGAGGTCTTCGAAGTATTTCCTCCACCGATGCACAACTTCCGCAGGCCAAATATAATGTTTCATATGTAAAAGTTGATTCTAACTAAAGCCAGACTACCATGCAATAATAGCCAATAGCTCCTCTTTGGTTGAAATTTTTAATTTGTGTATAATACAATACAAACATAAAAAAGGTGTGCTAATAGAAAAGCCAGTCCAGTCTAGTTCATTCCCTCCCGTCCAGCAAGGCGTCCAAGATTCTCTTTCTTCTCAGATGCTGTCCAGAAAAACACAAAAGCAGATACAAGAGTGCAGTGTTATGTTATCTCACTATTCCTGACAAACATTAGTTATGTTTTTGTGGTTTTCACAAGTATTTTACCTGAGTGTTTGTGTGCCTCAGTGGTGGGGACACACAGCTCTGCTACAACAGGATCATCTTGACTTTTAGTGCTTTAGAAAAAGAAACATTTTCGCTCACAGCAATGACGTGAACATGGTCAATAAAAGATACCTTCAACCAAATGGCAAAGCTTGCGTTTTGCGACAGTATGCTGTCAGGTATGCTAACTTTGTTGTGTAGCCAACAACCCAAATAGCGCAATAAAAACTTTACAGTATTTAACAAGTTACAAGGAATTTAGCTCACAGCTCCCAAACTTGCAAATATCACATGATGTAAATGTTTCAGACGTAACAATAGCGGCGGATAGCAGAGTCCAGCTCTTATCTACGCATTGAAGCCTTGACGCCAAAAACACAAATTGAAAGTGAAAACAGTTCAATTGAATGTGAAAAAACAGAACATGGATATTAAATAACCACAAACCTAAACAAAATTAAGAGACTATTTGCAACCCTAAGTGGCTGCCGAGTGGGCACTAACTTTCAAACGTGTTGAAAGCATTATATTCCGCCCTCTTACGGCATTGAGCATGTAAACTACGCCTCAGGTAAAACACATTACACATTATTTGAGAGCACCCAGCATGGACGAATAGAACAGACAAGTCATTGTTTTTTTGTCTGCTTGCGGAAAACAAACATTCTAATTCACGATTTGACTCCCTTGAGTGGCCTTGACGCTTTGGAAACAGGACCAGGCTGTTCTGAAACCACCTCCGAGGACACCTCAATGATGGACGCTTTTGACCTCCCTCCCTCCTCAATGGCATCTGGAGTCAAACTTTTGCAGATCGGCCTCACATCATCACATCCAAGACATTTGGGCATACACGCACACAACCCCCACGCCTTCACCACCGCTTTTTCCCCTCGGGGTGATGGTCGGATGGCAGCGCTTCAAAGCAGCAGTCGCCTTCCAGGGCCCCAACTCCCCGCCCCTCTGTTGCGAGTTTGTCGTGATTAAATGTAACGTGTTTATGTGTGCATTGCACGGAGGTTTTTTTTCCCACTCCAGACTAGGCCCCCCTTAGGAGCCCAGTGTAGATTGTATTTGTTTTACTCATTTTCTTCCCCAGCGTTTTACTTATTCCCATATTTTACGGGGCGCCTCGTGGCGACCCATCAGCGTTCCAACATGGAAAAGTGTTGTGTGGTCTGACGAGTCCAAATATTTTGTCTTTATTGTGCATTCAATTGTATATGGGTTGAAAATTAATTGCAAATCATTGTATTCCATTTATATTTACATCTAACACAATTTCCCAACACATATGGAAACAGGGTTTGTACAAGTGAAGTAAAATATATTTATAAATCTCTATTTCTCTAGAAACTCAAAGCGCTTTATGGTGCGAAACCAGTTATCTGCATTTTAAGTGACATTCAAGCCAGGGTGAGAGGTACTGGGTGCAAGGTGTCTTGTCCAAGGACAAAACGGCATTGACTAAGATGACGGAAGATTGATCCGTACGAGGAACCCCAAGTTTTCTGGCTTGCTGATCTACCATCTGAGCCACGGCAAACTTATTTAGATCTATGACAAAAGTCAAAGTATTCGAATCTCAATCAATGTCGCCCACTGAAATTAATTCAAAACAGTTTAATCAGAGCTTGCCCTCCCTACCGCCAAAAAAAAACACAATTCTAACATGTAACATAACTTTATACATTTTTTTTAAAAATATTTTTCTATAACAAAACAGAATGTAATACAATCTCAGTAGTTTTATGTAGTAGTGTAATAATACCAGAAAGCATTCATTTTGTCGAGCAGACTTACAGTATCTCCTGAAACTGCTTCTCCATTTTTTCATGATAAAATGTCCACAGTCAACATTCTTTGCTCGCATTATCGATTCATTCTGCATCATGATTTTGATTATTTCTTTCTTTATTCAATACATATAGACCACTTCTTTTTCTCAGCACTGTCCTTCCCACCACTTTCTTCATTCCATCCATTTTCTATACTGCTTGTCCTCATTGGGAACATTTGAACCCGGAACTCCTGACTGCGGGGCCCAGATGCTAACCACTAGAGACCAGATGTTTTGGACGGATCTCATGGGGTTCATTCTGTCATTCACTTTGACGCCAATTAGTGGTGGGGAGGCTTGTAACTCAAATTTTTGTGTGCAACCTAAAGCATAACAATTAGCTGAGAGACAGCTGCTATCTCAAAACACTCCTAAGTTGGGGCCATTAAAAGTCGAGGTACCACATTTCTGGTTTTAGTATAAATACATTTTTGTCTACAATGCCAACATGTATTTTTACAAACCATGTTTCCATATGAGTTGGGAAATTGTGTTAGATGTAAAATATAAACGGAATACAATGATTTGCAAATCATTTTCAACCCATATTCAGTTGAATATGCTACAAAGACAATATATTTTTTGTTGCAAATAATCATTAACTTTAGAATTTGATGCCAGCAACACGTGACATAGAAGTTGGTAAAGGTGGCAATAAATACTGATAAAGTCGAGGAATGCTCATCAAACACTTATTTGGAACATCCCACAGGTATGCAGGCTAATTGGGAACAGGTGGGTGCCATGATTGGGTATAAAAACAGCTTGAGTCTTTCACAAGAAAGGGGCGAGGTACACCCCTTTGTCCACAACTGCATGAGCAAATAGTCAAACAGTTTAAGAACAACGTTTCTCAAAGTGCAATTGCAAGAAATTTAGGGATTTTAACATCTACGGTCAATAATATCATCAAAAGGTTTGGAGAATCTGGAGAAATCACTCCACGTAAGTGTCATGGCCGGAAACCAACATTGAATGACCGTGACCTTCGATCCCTCAGACGGTACTGTATCAAAAACCGACATCAATCTCGAAAGGATATCCCCACATGGGATATCAGGAACACTTCAGAAAACCACTGTCACTAAATACAGTTCGTCGCTACATCTGTAAGTGCAAGTTAAAGCTCTACTATGCAAAGCGAAAGCCATTTATCAACAACATCTAGAAACGCCGCCGGGTTCTCTGGGCCCGAGATCATCCAAGATGGACAGATGCAAAGTGGAAAAGTGTTCTGTGGTCCGACGAGTCCACATTTCACATTGTTTTTGGAAATATTCGACATCGTGTCATCCGGCCTGTCTCCCATCAAAAATGTGTGGCGCATTATGAAGCGTTAAATATGACAGTGGAGACCCCGGACTGTTGAACGACTGAACCTCTATTCAAAACAAGAATGGGAAAGAATTCCACTTTCAAAGCTTCGACAATTAGTTTACTCAGTTCCCAAACGTTAATTGAGTGTTGTTAAAAGAAAAAATGCTGTTACACAGTGGTGAACATGCCCTTTCCCAACTATTTTGGCACGTGTTGCAGCCATGAAATTCTAAGTTAATTAATATTTGCAAAAATTTTATGAGTTTAAACATCAAATATGTTGTCTTTGTAGCATATTCAACTGAATATGGGTTGAAAATGATTTGCAAATCATTGTATTCCGTTTATATTTACATAACACAATTTCCCAACTTATATGGAAACGGGGTTTGTTATTACAAAACTTAATTGCAGTGATTTAATTTCTGAATAAAACAGTTTGTTGAACAGAAATAAAACACACTTGATGAGATTCATAAAAAATAATTATGAACATTCGAAAGATGTCAATACAGCGCTAGCATTTGATGTCCTGTGTATTCACTGTAGCCATTGTAACGGTCTACCATTGTGTAAGGTCAAGGGTGACTAGTCCTCAGAAAAGGTTACCGTATTTTTCGGAGTATAAGTCGCTCTGGAGAATAAGTCGCACCGGCCGAAAATGCACAATAAAGAAGGAAAAAAACATGTATAAGTCGCACTGGAGTATAAGTCGCATTTTTGAGGGAAATTTATTTGATAAAGCCCAACACCTGGAATAGACATTTGAAAGGCAATTTAAAATAAATAAAGAATAGTGAACAACAGGCTGAATAAGTGTACGTTATATGACACATAAATAACCAACTCAGAAGGTGCCTGGTATGTTAACGTAACATATTATGGTAAGAGTCATTCCAATAACTATAACATATAGAACATGCTATACGTTTACCTAACTATCTGTCACTCCTAATCGATAAATCCGCTGAAATCTTATACGTCTAGTCTCTTACGCGAATGAGCTAAATAATATCATTTGATATTTTACGGTAATGTGTTAACAATTTCACACATAAGTCGCTCCTGAGTTTAAGTCGCACCCCCTATGAAAAAAACTGCGACTTATAGTCCGAAAAATATGGTAGTTTTTTTCTTCAAAACCACTGTTACAACAAAAGTACTGTTGTTAACCTCCGTTTTTACTGATGATTCTTCACAAAGATTTGTGTTCACCCCTTGCAAAGACCTGACAAGTATTTCATTTGCATTGTGTATTAATTTTAACAGAGAGACCAAAAGAACATCAAATAAAAATGATAAATTAAGTTGTATTTGATTGCTGGAAAACATGACTAAGACATGACTTGGTGGGATACCCCGTGTTGGCAAGTTAGTTAAAGTCTGCCACTTGGTTTCAACTCCCTCCACATATTTTATTATTTGTTTAAGGTCTGACGTTTCTTCTCTCGACATTCTTTTGTTGCTTTGGCCTTATGTTTTGGGTCATCGTCACGCTGGTGGACGCGTCTGATCTTTGGTGTTCAGGTTGAGGCCAGGAGGTTCTACAATACATGGAACCAGTTATTGGTTCCTCAATGCAGTGAGGTATGTTTTTCATTGGTAAGTTTCCTACTCTATGTCACACAGTTGGGTGTCTTTTTCATCCTTTTCAATGGCTACCACTGGTCTATCAGGGGCAGAAGTATTGCTTCATGGTAGGGCATCAAATACTTCCCTCAATCAAATACAACTTCATTGTTCAAACAATACTGCCATCCCATCATTACGTTATGTAACCCACTGGATATTTGCCTACTGCAAAACTGAACAAAAGTGTGTCGAGAAAATTTCTCTCATTATCATTCATATCCTTCATCACATTTTATATTTTTTATTGTGTCTCCAAATAATATAAATGATCAACCCAAATCACATAAGCGCTGTTACATTTATTTAATTTTATTTGAGCCAAATCCTCTGGCTGTTCTATTGAAGTCTTTGTGATCATCCTCCTGAGTTTTTCGGTTTAACAATCCCCTTCCAAAAACAGCTGCTATTTTTGATAACGGCTTCTCTACTGCCTCTTTTAGTTTCCTGGCATCAAATCGAGGGCTGTAGAGCAAAACTGGCAGGCGATTGACAAAGGACGGAACCTCTGGTTGGATTTCTTGAGAGACTTTCTCTTTTTCTGAATCTTTTTTGGTGATATCGAGCTTTTTTGTGATATTGAGCTTTTTTGTGACGTTGAGCTGGTGCATGATTCGTTCTTTTGTGGAGAACATCTGAAAAAGGAGGGCATCCCACATCTTTAGCGCCCTGGGATCTTCTTTGTTCCTCTCTAAATCTTGATTATCACATTCATCTGCTAGTGATTTATCCGGAGAATAATGAAGTGTGTTTTGCTTGCCACTGGTTTCATCCTGTGAATTGGCCAGTGATTCTGGAAACGAAGGTTCTTCTGGTTCAACCACCAAGTGTTTCTTAAGCCGTGTCCATCCGCTGAGCTTACCCTTCAGACCTTTTGACTTCTCCACTGCCTTGGGATCAGAAGGTGCGGGAGATGTTCCTGGCCTAGGTCTCTTTTGCTCAGCAATTGAAGATGCAGTTGATGTCACTGACTTCTTGAAGGGTTCGATGGCTGGGGCATCTGTCTTTCCTGGTATATCCTTGATCTTTAAAACACCCTTGTGATTGAGTCCAGTGTTTTGCTGACATAGCGGTGACATTCCTCTGTTTGGGGATGGAGTTGAGACTGAAGCCTGAGGCAGAGAGGCAGGAGTGGTAGAATCAATCACAGCAACTTTAACTTTGGATGATTTCATGACAGTATCTGTTGCTGGCATTGCAAGAGAAACACTCTCTACTGGTTTCTCTGTCAAAGGCTGAACTTTATTGACAGACAAAGCTTGTTTGTTGGAGCTTACAACAGAAAGTTTTGTTTCTACAGTGGCAGAAGAAGGTCTTCTTTCCACACGCTTATGTGTGTTTTGACTAATCGGATAACAGACGGGAGGGATAGTTTTAGTTTTAATGTTTAGATCTGCTTCAGGTTGTGAGGAAACCTTTTTTTTAATGTTTTCGGGTTGAGAATCGGTTATAAAGGAGAGCTGATGAGTACTAGAAACTGTGTTTAAAGACATTTGATCATTTTTTGCTTTTACGAAAGAGGGTTTGTTGTTTGTTGTTTTGAACAAAGAAGTATGAGGTGACTGGTGTAAAGTTAAATCAAGAGTTTCTATTGGTATATTACACACTGTTGGTTCTTGTAACAAGGAGGCTCCTGGGGCAATCAAAGGTTGTGTTTGTATTGTTGGACTCTGTGGGGCATGATCAGATTGCGTGACCTTAGGTAACAGGTGATTCATTGCGCCGTTTGTTTCATTTAAAACAGTATGTAACAGGTTTTTCATATTTACATTATCAATGTCAGTTTTCATTGATTTACTTGCTTGTTCCTCTCTGCTGTGAAAGCCTTCTAATTGGACAGAAGTGTGAACCTTATCCGCAGACAACTTGTTTTTACTAGACTGTGCATCCATTTGATTTTCCACACATTTACTCAATATGTTTGCTGTAGTACAATCTGGAGACTTTAAATTTCTTCCCACAGTATTTCGAGGTAGCAATTCCTCTAATAATGTGAGATGAAGTTCCTTCTCAGAATTGCCTTCTGTATCATTTGTTGCTGCAGATTCTAATCTTCTCAGACCAGGACTTTTTTGAGTCAAATGCCTCATAATAGGACTTGATGGCACAGGTTTGGTGAGGGGTGTATTATATGATGGTTTACCACTCATCACTTGGCTTCTAAATATAAAATGATCAGAGGTAGTACAACAAGAGAGATTGCCATCAAAATGGTTTGATTGCATAGTTTCAGAAACAGTTTGATCTTTCGAATTTTTATTTAGATCACCTGACTCTAGAGCAGAACTCATGTTTGTTACGGTCTTGTTAAAAGCCAGTGATCCTGCAACTGATGTGTTTCCTTGTTGACTATCACTGTCTAAAATATTTGGCACAGCAGGTATGACGGTTGTAGACTCTTTGGGTATTTTTTCAGTCAAACGGACAAAATCATTGGTTGGCTGGTAATGCGTTTTAGCAATGTTCACCTCGCTTTTAATATTTGTTTTGCTTACAGCTTTGGTATTTTTAGCGAGTACAGTTTGAATTTTTAGAGATGCCAGTAGTTTGTCCCTTGTGGCTTTGTTGGAGTTTACTGTAAAACTTCCTCGAGTTTCACTAGTTGTGTTAAGCATAACAAGTTCTAAATGTGGTTGTTGGTCTCTCTCCCAAGGGAATTTGGTTTTTGATCTGTTAATAATCATGGGTATGCCAGGAAGTTTGGTTTGCAGAATGGAATTATTGTTTGTCAAATTATTTACAGTGCTAGGACATGTTAAACTTGCAGTTTTCAAAGCAAAACCTTGTCCGGAGAAAGACATATTGTCCCCTACAGGTTCATTGAGTGTAGAATTGTGTGTCTCAGAAAATTTGCTGCTTTTCTCAGCTAAGGAAACAGCACATATTTTGGGGTGGCTGTAACATGCAGAAGCAGTTGCAGGTTCATTTTGCAATCTTGATTCAGTGGTAGTTATAATTTGGTTTTGGGGTGCAGTTTTAAATAAACAGCCACTGTATGCTTTTTCTTGAAATATCTGTGTATTATTACTTTGGGAGGGTTTAAAGTCTTCCCTTTGGTTGTGTAACCCACCTTTGTTTGCAGTTATAGTTGAGGGATGATCTGGAACAAGCTTGTGTTCAGCTAGATCTCTAAAATGTAAATTATAATTGACTGATGCTGACCTGACACTGTTTACAGTACTTGCAGTTAAGACATTTGATTTTACTTCACAATTATTGTTGGATATAAAACTTGCAGGGGTTTTCCCATTTCTCTCACAATGTTCTACCTCTACCACATTTGCAATACAGCGTATTTCTTTATTTAAATCTTGAATCACCGGTTTTTGGATTGAATTGTAAAAACGATTGCTCTTGTTTAGACACGGGGTCGTACTTATAGCTTGCTCTATGGGAAACATTGTCACAGTCTGTGTGTATACCTCACCTGCTGTAGGAAGGAATTTTGAAGCCTCAGAGTGTGAGGCTTTACGTGTAGATACATCACTTGTGGGTTGATACATATTTTTCTGTACCAAGCCAAGGGGAAGTTCTGGTTTTGTTATATCCAAATTAGATGTCACAGGTTCAGGAGTTTTGACTTCACAACTGTTTTCAAATACATCTTTGTTATTGTTGATGGTCCATTCTGTTTTAAGTTCTGAATCTGTTTGTGTTGAATGCAGATCCTGATCACGTCCATTAAGTTGTTTTGCTGAATAATGTTTTGAGAGATCTACTGCATGTCGTGTTTTTGTCAAAGAGGTCGGTTCAGTTCCGCAGGGTACGAGGCTTTGATATGATGTCAGAGTTCGAATTCCACCACGGGCAGCATACTGAACAGGAATAAGTCCACAATATGTTGATTGTGATTTGGATTTTGAGTTGGCTAAAAACATTTGAGTCTCCAGCAGTGATGACAAAGACTTGCGTGCCGCTACATGAGGAGGGTGATAGGTTGGCAAAAGGCGGTGAAAACTTGTAGACCCTTGTGTAGAAATCGGTTGTACAGGGGTGAGAGAGGGATTCTTTGGTGCAGTGCACAGAAATGATGGGACCTTTGGTAAGTAAATAGATTCTTTTTCTGATACTTGGTTGGTTTTCAGCTTTGGGGTGTGTTCTATTACAGTTGGTTTGGCAAAGCAAGTTGCAGAAATGTTTGACGTTAAATTCTCTGCAGTTGTAAAGCCATTATTCAGTGTACTACAAGTGTTTTCAGTGTCTATCCTTTTGTAATGGCTATGCCTTTTTTTGCCTATTTCCAGATTATGATTCTGCTGTATCTCCTTTTCAGCGCACTGTTTACTACTTGAAGACTTGATGGAATCTGAGAAAGCAAATCCATTTTGGGAAGAGTTCAAAGCTGTTCTTGTTAAAAAAGAACATGTTTGGGGTATTTCAGGAGTGGAAGTGAATGATTGTGTGCAAGAGGGAATCTGCGATTTTCCACGTAAATTTTTTGGAAAAGCTGATGTCAGTTCTTTTCTTTCCTCCAGAGCTTTTCTTGCCGTACATGCAAATTCTAGCAATTCTTCTTTGTAGTTTATATTTTTTTCTGTAAGGTCTTGTGTGGAAAGAGATATTGGGATGTCATAACATTTTACTTTTGATGTAAAAGTTGTGTTTTTGGGGCCATCAAACCTTGTATCTGGTGATGTCTTGCCTATCAAGTTAGCATTGTTGATAGGCCCAGGGTTCCAAGATGATGATGTATTGGGTAGAATGTGGCCTTGCGAACTGGTGTTTGTCTCCCTCTGGCTGGGAGTAAAATGTTCTAAGTGTGCACTGGAAACTGATAGCAGGACTGGAACAAGAGGCAGACCTGCAATTTGAGAAGGCACTGTGTATGGGCCATGGTTGAGCATAGTTGGTCGTGGCAGGTTACGTGTTGATATTTTAGGACTGGACTGTGACACAGTAACAGGATGGATTGTTGTGGCTGACCCAAGGGAATTTGGTGAAGTTGAACTCAAAGCAGTTTGAAAAGGAGACGTAACCTGCTCTAAACTTGATTGTGGAGTTGACATCTTAGGTGGCATCAGGCAAGGAGTCAATTCCAAAAATAAGTTTGAGGAACGTTCATATATTGGTGCCACCTGCTCTTCAGAAGTCCTGATCTGACTCTTGTAATATTCAAGGGGAAGGTTGTCAACAGAAGAACTGCTTTCATGGTTAGGGAATGCAGATGCAGTTTGCTCAGACTGATCGACGAGGGAGCCAAATTGTGAATTAGACCACACAGATTCCACAGTGCCGACTGAATCTGGTGTCTTAGGCGGACTGGACTGGTCGCTGTACTCAAGATCTGTGCTGGCCTCATTGACGGGTGACAAACAGGAACGAAATGGAATGGGGGTCAGAGAGAGATTGCCTTTTCTCTTGGTTCTCTTCTTCCTAAGTTTCTGAAGCCTTGCATTGTCTTTGCCAGGTTTTGGCAGTAAGGGTGGAGGATATTGCTGGGAAAGATCAGACTCCAGCATGTTGCTTACGTCCATTAGCATATCACCACCTGCACAAGATAACATCAGTTAACTTGCTTTAGTCAAAGTCTTATAAATATGTTTCTATGAATAGTAACATTGAATGTTGATTGAGATATGTTGTAAATGTTGACCAATTGTGTATCAGACAAAATAAAAATTCAAAATGCTTCTTTAAAGTTTTTTTTATATATTCTAAACTTTTGGAGACACAGGTCCATATCAATATAAAAAATACAACATATCACAAAAATGTAATCATTGCAGTTCATTGTGATTAAAAAAAAACACATGCATCTGTTCCAATGTTTTCAAAACACAAGACTTGTATCACTTTGTGCAAGATTAGTTAAAGCCCTGGCGGTTACATTTTCTGAATCAATGAATCCCAGCATTGAATCATGAATACATTTTCTCAACACAGCATGAAAGGTGGGAACATTTCAAGGTATAACCAGATGACTGGCTTTTGTCCATCTTGGAAACTTGAGCAATATTGTAAATGTGTAATTACTGTACAGTATATTCCACCTGAAGTGTTTTCATTTTGATTAAAGGCCTACTGCAATGAGATGTTCTTATTTAAACGGGGATAACAGGTCCATTCTATGTGTCATACTTGATCATTTCGCGATATTGCCATATTTTTGCGAAAAGGATTTTGTACAGAACATCGACGATAAAGTTTGCAACTTTTGGTGCTGATAAAAAAGCCTTGCCTCTACCGGAAGTCGCAGACGATGACGTCACAAGGGTGAGGGCTACTCACGTCCTCACATTGTTTTTAATGGGAGGCTCCGGCAGCAAGACCTATTCGGACCGAGAAAACGACAATTTCCACATTAATTTGAGCGAGGACGAACGATTTGTGGATGATGATATTGATAGCAAAGGACTAAAAAAATAAAAATAAAATAAAGTTAAAAAAAAAATCTATTGCATCGGGATGGATTCAGATGTTTTTAGACACATTTACTAGGATATTTCCGGGAAATCCCTTATCTTTCTATTGTGTTGCTAGTGTTTTAGTGAGATTAAATAGTACCTTATAGTCGGAGGGGTGTGTCCATGGGTGTCTTGCGGCCAGTGTCTGAGGGAAGTCGACGGCAGATACAAGGACTCCACAGATCTCCGGTAAGAGGCGACATTTTAACAAAATTTTCTCACCGAAACCTGCCGGTTGACAAGTGGTCGGGAACCATGTTCGCTTGACCGCTCTGATCCATAGTAAAGCTTCGCCTCCGGGAATTTTAAACAAGGAATCACCGTGTGTTTGTGTGGCTAAAGACTAAAGCTCCCCAACTCCATCTTTCTACTTTGACTTCTCCATTACTAATTGAACAAATTGCAAAAGATTCAGCAGCACAGATGTCCAGAATACTATTTAATTGCGCGATGAAAAGAGACTACTTGTAGCCGCAAATAATAATAGTATTTCCTGACAGTCCGTGACGTCACGAGCACGCGTCATCATTCCGCGACATTTTCAACAAGAAACTCCGCGGGAAATTTAAAATTGCAATTTAGTAAACTAAATCGGCCATATTGGCATGTGTTGCAATGTTAATATTTCATCATTGATATATAAACTATCAGACTGCGTGGTGGGTAGTAGTGGGTTTCAGTAGGCCTTTAAGGGGTTTGTATAGAGTGAAGTTCAAAGAGAAAAGTGCTATTTAAACATTGTTGTAAGATACATGTTGTATCTTATATGTATAGCAATGTGTGAGGTCTTTGTCAGTGAAAATAAATATATGTATTTTTCAACTCACTAATACCTTGATATATGTTTAGATCGTTATTTTAGAATGTGACTGTTAATTGTTGTATCTTTTTTTTCAGCCTAAAGAAAAACAGAAGCTGGACTTGCCATTTTAGATATTAAAACATAAATTCAGTTCTATTGCTGAAACTGTTAAAACATTGTCATTTCACCAGTTTTTCTTTACAATGTATGATAAATTTCTTTCCTAAATGTTATAAAATCACAAACACTTGTAGTCACAACTAATACTTATGGCTATATCCTGCAACTTAATAAAATCATCAACATTTTTTGACGTATATGATTTTTGTGTTGTTTTTAAGTATTTTTACTGCGAGTGGACGGCTTTCTCTTGTTGCAGAGTCAAAGTAATTAAATGGCTGCTCTGATACAGTGTAGGCAAGGTGGATTCATGTCTGTGACTAAAATTAGACTACGAGCTCATTTACACATCTTGAAAGTCCTATTAAAGTCCTGAAGATGATTCCTTGCTCTTGAAGGCTTTACTATTAGAAATAGAACGGCATGCAACGCCGTCGTTTATGGCAAGGATGCATTGAAATGATGACAAGCTTCTTATGAAAATAGGAGACAGATTTGAGAATGACCTTGGCTTGAAATAAGAGTAACTGACATGCAGAGGAGGGTGCGTGTATGCAAAGACTGGGAGGCAGGTTTATCTGAGTCGCTACTTAAAAGCAGTGACGTATGGTGAGCTAAACACCAGGTGAGGCATACATACTTTTTTTTTCTTCTTTTACTTAAATTCATATGTGCAGCTCTAGTCATTGTTGATTTAGGTTGCACATTAGACCTATAGGGGAAAAAAGGGAGTTTAATCGCTTTCATAAAAACGTTATCATAATAATATTATGATATGATAAATGGGTCCAAAAACTATTTGATAAAGTTGTTATCAAATACTTTTTGGTCCCATTGGCTTTTAACAAAATAAATCAAGTATTGTGAGTGTACGGCATATTACCTTTCTGTATTTGTATCTGAAGCAGCAATAGCTATCCTCCATGAAAGCGTACTTTGTATGATTGCATTAATTCTGTCTTAAAGTCCAGTTTAGAGAAGTATTTCATCTTGGATACAGTATATAATCTTCCATATTGGCAGAAACATTCATTTAATTCAATTTCATTCCAAGCAATAAAACTATATTTTTGCACCTGACAAAAACACCCACAAACGCTGGCTTACTCTAATAAAAATGCCATGTTTGTTATACAGTTAAAAAAAAGAAAATAAAAAAATGCTGGCTTCCGCTGGAGAGCTGTGTCTGCTAGCTTGATCACCCTCACTTCTCCCAGTGTGGCGAGTCAGAGTACTGCTGAGGCATTGAACTGCAAGTTGACAATATATCGCCCCCTACCTTGAGGCAGAGGTACTTGCTGCCTCAAGACCTGCCTTTTCCACATAGCAACAAGCGTGCGCCCCCTCGCACGCACGCCCAATACATACTGTGTGTAGCTGTGGAGGCACTGCCTGTGTCTGCCTCACTTCTCATCTGCTGCATTGTTTTGATCAGGAAACATGGAATTTCAGTGATTTTGACCATGAAGATTATCAAAATATACAGGAACCACACCAAAATCACATAGAAAGCATAAACCAAAAGAGAAATATTAAAACCTATTTTATTTTGTTACTTTGTTTGGAAACATCTCATGGTTAAGCCACCTGGTGGCAGGTGAGGCATTGCCTCACTTGCCTCCCCTGACAGCACATCACTGCTTAAAAGCCTCAAATGTGAGTAGAAGTAAAAACAGGTCCCCTTTTTTTAAGTGATGTACACATATTGAACAGTTAAAAGGGCAAATATACCAAGATTCTTGTTTGTTGCCACAAATCAGAATTGGGTTAATTTGGTAAATCATATCCCAATTTGTCGCTTCCAGTGGCAACATGAGTGTAATCGTCTCCTTTCAGTATGAATAAAATATCTGGTTGGCACTAGAAAAGGTCTGCAGTCTAATTTTAGTCCGAGGGAAATAACAGCAAACATTCTGACATTGAGCACCTGCTGCCCGATGTCTTGCACTCACAGAAACAACATCAGTCTGTTGGAAATCAATACCAGGCCTAAATCCTCTCTGAGCTTTTCTATAAGCTTTGACTTGTGTCTCCAAAAGATTCACTTTGGTTTAGTCTGAGTGCCTTAGAGCACCACGCAAGGTGTGCTAAAAATGAACAAAGACACAATCCACGTTCATTCGTGGCTTTAAAAAAAATAAATGAACGCTATTTATCTGGTGGTGGGTGAACATGAATTTGTGTTGTCACAGAGACTCCAATGGGCAAGAAGGCGAGCTGATACATGAGAAGTCCCTTTTTAAGACTGCAGGCTTGGGTGTCTTGGCTTACATTTAAGCAGCGCAAAAGTGGAAAGTGTAAGATTATCTCTGATAAATCTGTTCCATGACATCAAACGATCTATTTTTGAATAAAGCAATTAAATCAACTGTAAGCAGGACTTAAAAAAACTTAACTTTTTTTAAAATGTAACATAATGTTGATAAATTGGGAATCTGTTGGTACACATACCTGATGGTGCTTGTGTTTTGCTTTATATTCTGTTGGTACAAAAAGAGCGCAGTAATACTGGAGCCGTAGACACACTTAGGTGATCAAACTAAAAATAATATAAATTTAACGTGTTATTGTACTGTTTTCATTCTTAGAACCACATTGTGCTGAAATATCGCGCTCTATCTTTATTGCCTCTTTTGAATTATGTGTCCGTTTTGTATCATGCATTTAAGATTGCAGATATCACGCATGCTGCTAAACAACTCTACTGCGCCGTCTGGAGGTAAGCAACTGGCAGCTGGCCAGACAAGGACATATCACCAGCTTGTCCATCAAGCCACACAGTTTGGTTTACCTTTGGGTGAGTGGATGTCGGGACAAGCTGCCCTCTGCTTGTTAATCCCGGATCAGAGTGCCACGGGCCATCCCAGCCTCAAGTGAACTGGAGCTTTAAGGAGAGAGACGCACTGCTCCGGACACACCAAAAATAAAACTGTTCTCTCCAGCGCATGTCGCAGGCATAGATGGGGGGGTCTGCCAGACCACCTGAGATGATCAAGGTGCAGCCCCTACAGGCCAAGTCTAGAAGAAAGTCACATATATTCACCAGAGTTCTCAAGCTGGACACAGTTGGCAAACGTCCAAATCTACTTTGGAATATCAGTAATCCATTTGATCAAATTTGAAACAAATTGGATGGTTTAGGGGCAGCACGGGGGCTTCACGGTGGCAGAGGGGTTAGTGCGTCTGCCTCACAACACAAAGGTCCTGAATAGTCTGGAGTTTGCATGTCCTCCCCGTGACTGCGTGGATTCCCTCCGAGTATGCCGGCTTCCTCCCACTTCCAAAGACATGCACCTGGGGAAAGGTTGATCGGCAACACTAAATTGGCCCTAGTGTGTGAATGTTGTCTGTCTATCTGTGTTGGCCCTGTGATGAGGTGGCGACTTGTCCAGGGTGTACACCGCCTTCCACCCGAATGCAGCTGAGATAGGCGCCAGCGCCCCCCGCAACCCCAAAGGGAATAAGCGGTACAAAAGGGATGGATGGCTGGATGGTATAGTGAGGTCCTCAGAGCGCTGAGAAGACGATAAACTTGGCAATAGAGGTAGTAAAAGTGAAGGAGCCCAAAGGCTGTTCATTGCATTGGATGGTTTGGGCAGGGCTGTGGGAATACAGAATGCAGCGATTTCTGAACTGAATCGCAAGATGCATCACATCATGGAGAAGCTTGCTGAAAAGGAGAATTAAATTAAATTTGAGAGAACCATGCATGGACGAATTGAACAGACAAGTCATTGTTTCTGTCTGCTCGCAAAAAACAAGCATCCTACTTTACAATTTGACTCCCCGAACGGCCTTGACGCTATGGAAACAGGACCAGGCTGTTCTGAAAAACACCCCTGAGGACACCTCAATGATGGACGCTTCTGACCTCCCTCCCTCCTCAATGACACCTGGAGTCGAACTTTTGCAGATCGGCCTCAGTCTAAAAAACATTACATTATCACACCCAAAACAATTGGGCATACACGCACACACACCCCACCTCCACGCCACGCCTTCACCACCACTTTTTCCCCTTGGGGTGATGGTCGGATGGCAGCGCTTCAAAACAGCAGTCGCCTTCCAGCTCCCCAACTCCCCTGCCCTCTGTTGCGAGTTTGTCGTGATCAAATGTAACATGTTTTTTCCCACTCCAGACTAGCCCAGTGTAGATTGTATTTTTTTACTAATTTTCTTCCCCAGCGTTTTACCTTTTCCCATCTTTTACGGGGCGCCTCGTTGCGACCCATCAGCTTCCCTGTTCTGTAACCCTGTACACTGTTTGTTTGTCTAATCTTGAACGGGTGTGTGCTGTAAACAAAAATGTTGTTGTACTTGGTGCAATGACAATAAAGACCTACCTACCTACTGGTCTAGGCTACGCTCACAGGCCAAGACAGCACCGTCACAAATTCCCAGGAAGTCTGTGAAGTCTGATGGCAGCGCATCCTGACGAGCCTTGGATCCCCCATCTTGGAACCGGGAGCTTGGGTAAGGTACTGTCATTAGGGCAGTTCTCCTGATTTTTTTCCTCTTGTTTTCTTTTGTGGCTGTAAGTCTACTACCCAGTCATCCGAGCCCACCTGTTGCTAATCAACCACCAGATTTAAACCCTGGATATCCACTCAGCCAGTGCCAGTTCGTCCAAATCTAGCCCTGAGCTGACTAACTCTGACCTCTGCCCTGAACTTTTTGTAATTCCTGTTTTTTGTATTTCCAAGGTGGAGGACAGACTTTTTACCCGGTTCTCCTGGAGCTGATTTTTTTGTTACAACTGACTTATTTTCTCCAGGGAGTTCAACGTCTAATCCTTTAACTGCAAGGTTGATATAGTAGATACATTTGAATCAAATTGTTAAATATTGTAAGTCACCCCTAAAATGTAAAATATATTAATTCAATAAAAAGTCATTATAAAAAGAAACATTTGCCTATGGTTGTTTTGCACATCTGCAATGACGTGGCGACTTGTCCAGGGTGTATCCCGCCTTCCGCCCGAATGTAGCTGAGATAGGCACCCGCGCCCCCTGCGACCCTAAAGGGAATAAGTGGGAGAAAACGGATGGCTGTTTTGCACATTGGAGATACAGGCTTACTGCACTTAAATGTAGAATATATGTAGACTATATTTATATTATTCATATATTATATATAGTATACGATATAAATTATATTATTATTGTCCATTGTGAGCGAGCTGTGGTGATGAATTTCCCCCAGGGATCAATAAAGTACTTTCTATTTTATTCTACTCTTATTGGAAGGATGAAGTCTAAATATCGACAGCATTATGCTGCTTACAGTAGTTTGTATTGTCCATGTCATGGCCGAAAAACAAAATACCATCATTGTCACAATTTTTGAGTTGCTTGGACCACGCATGCAGCAAATTGTAAAGATTTGTACGAATCCAATTATATTTTTGACTCCAACGATTCAGTTCTTAATTGATTCTCTTATTGATTTTCATTTGGAAAGAAGGAGATCAAACAGGTGAATTAGCATAAACTTTAAGTTCAGTGAGGTTTTAAAAGGCCCACAGCATTGATGGGGTCCCCAGGGAGTCCCCAGAAAAAATATTTTTGTTGTAAATAACTATAATATAATGAGAAAACGTGTTATATTGTAGTAATAAACAAAACACAACATTAATTATTTTGTGACAATTACACAAGTTAGTTAAAGATAAAGTACCAATGATTGTCACACACACACTAGGTGTGGTGAAATGTGTCCTCTGCATTTGACCCATCCCCTTGATCGCTGCCTGGGAAGTGAGGGGAGCAGTGAGCAGCAGTGGTGCCGCGCCCGGGAATTATTAATGGTGATTGAACCCCCAATTCCAACCCTTGATGCTGAGTGCCAAGCAGGGAGGCAATGGGTCCCATTTTTTTATAGTCTTCGGTATGACTTCGGGTTTGAACTCACAACATCCCGATCTCATGGCGCACACTCTAACCACTAGGCCACTAAAGTATGTCCAGTAACATGTTATTCAAAAAGAAATAGTTTTTTGTTCTTTTTTAAAAGGAGTATGATGTGAGCACAAAAGTAAAAAAAAAAACATTGTTCATTGACAATCAAGTCAAGTCTAAAAGAACTGTTCATTGTGCAATTTTGCAACCACCAATGATGAACATTAACATTATTTGTCCCCCCCCCCAAAAAAAAATGGATACGCTAAATTTCTAAATTTATGATGTCTTCAGCTGTGGAGGTCGCCTCATCTGAAGCTTCAGACGCTGTCTCGTCAAGTATTGCATGAGAAAGGTTATTTTAAATTCTTACAGTAATAGTAATGAGAGCAGACTTTGCACTAACATGATAGGCATTATTGCAGTATTACCAGCAGAGTACAGGAGAACGTTTCCGCCGCTGGGTTTGAGAAAGGCTTCATTCAATCAAAGTTATCACGTTGTCATCCTTTAAAGGCCTACTGAAACCCACTACTACCGACCACGCAGTCTGATAGTTTATATATCAATGATGAAATATTAACATTGCAACACATGCCAATACGGCCTTTTTAGTTTACTAAATTGCAATTTTAAATTTCCCGCGATTTTCTTGTTGAAAACGTCGCGGAATGGTGACGTGTACACGTGACGTCACGGACTGTTAGGAAATATTAGCGCTGCGCACACACACAGCTAAAAGTCGTCTCCTTTCACCGCATAATTACACAGTATTTTGGACATCTGTGTTGCTGAATCTTTTGCAATTTGTTCAATTAATAATGGAGAAGTGAAAGTAGAAAGATGGAGTTGGGAAGCTTTAGCCTTTAGCCACACAAACACACGGTGATTCGTTGTTTAGAATTCCCAGAGGTGACGCTTTACTATGGATCAGAGCGATCAAGCGAACATAGATCCCGACCAAATGTCAACCAGCAGTTTTCGGTGAGAAAATTGTGGTAAAAAGTCGCCACTTACCGGAGATCAGCTGAGCATGTGCCGTCCGTACAACTGCCGTCGACTTCCATCAGACACTGGCCTCAAGACACCCGTGGATACACCCTTCCGACTATCAGGTACTATCAAACTCACTAAAACACTTGCAACACAATAGAAAGATAAGGGATTTCCCAGAATTATACTAGTAAATGTGTCTAAAAACAATCGCGTTTTTTTTTCAACTTGATTTTATTTTTATTTTTTTTCTTTCTAGTCCGTCCCTATGAATATCCTCAAACACAAATCTTTCGTTCTCGCTCAAATTAATGGGGAAATTGTCGTTTTCTCGGTCCGAATAGCTCTTTTTGTTGGAGGCTCCCATTAAAAACAATGTGAAGATGTGAGGAGTCCTCGTCATCATCTGCGACTTCCGGTAAAGGCAAGGCTTTTCTGTTAGCGACCAAAAGTTGCGAACTTTATTGGCGATGTTCTCTACTAAATCCTTATGGCAAAAATATGGCAAAATCGCAAAATGATCAAGTATGACACATAGAATGGACCTGCTATCCCCGTTTGAATAAGAAAATCTAATTTCAGTAGGCCTTTAACACTCAAACACTTGTGCCGGATTGGCGCTGTGCGTGGCGGAATCATCCACGCCCACTGAAATAAGGAATATGATTGGCAGTTTTCACAGGATTTCGATCCACGGGAATCGAAGCACTGGATCATCAGCAAGAACCTGTTCGTTAATAACTCCACTTTTGACAATTTCACTTCACTTTTCACATTTTCTTTTTTCTTTGACACACTGCCATCAGAAGGGTCTGCCTGCTTGGGAGACGTAATGAAGGACAAAGTTAAAATAAAAAAAAAAGGGACATTGTCCTTTCTCAGTCTAGTGATAGTTCATCCAACTATGTATTGTTCTGCCACGCACACATATATATTTCTCAATTTTTTTATGTACAGTACAGTAGTTTAAGGGGTTATGACATAACCACAAAGGACCGCCTGTACTATTGCAACCATTTCCTTCTTTACCAACTAAGTCTTGGCCAAATATTGAATTATTTTAGGTTTAATCACATGGGCTCAATTGTTTTATGTTATCAACTATTGGTTTTTGATGTTCAAAGTTGTGCAACTCTTTCTACGGTTGTTGTTAATTATTGTGGCGTACAAATATCCCATCATGTTTGGCCTAATAGTGTGAAGAGAAATGTACAGTGTTGGCCTCAATGATGGAGATTCACAATTGTTATAAATAGGGCTGTCTAAGCATTAAAATATTGAATCACAATTAATTGCATTTTGACCTTAATTAACTCTTAATTAATTAAAATTAATTGCAATTAATCACAAACAAATGTTCATTTTTAATAAGTGTATCCTATTTAAATATACACCCGACACTTGCATGAAAAATTTAGTTTATGAACATGTTTTTTTATGAAACATTGTCTTATCCAAACAGCTTGCACAACACGCACACACACACATTCACAGACGCAAGACATTTTCCACCTGAGGTCTAATCCAGTATTTTAGTGCTCTTTCTTTCCCCTACCATTTCTATAGATATATTAACACATACATTAAAGGCCTACTGAAACCCACTACTACCGACCACGCAGTCTGATAGTTTATATATCAATGATGAAATCTTAACATTGCAACACATGCTAATACGGCTTTTTTAGTTTACTAAATTACAATTTTAAATTTCCAGCCAGTTTCTTGTTGAAAACGTCGCGGAATTACACAGTATTTTGGACATCTGTGTTGCTGAATCTTTTTTTAATTTGTTCATTTAATAATGGAGACTATAAAGAACAATGCTGTTGGTGGAAAGCAGTGGATTGCAGCTGCCTTTAGCACCGAGACACAGCCGGTGTTTCTTTGTTTGTTGTGAAGCTTTAACACAGAGCGGTCAAACAAACCAGTTTTCTCTACGTCAACCAGCATGTTTTTGGATGGGGAAATTGTGATATATATCTTACCGGAGAAATCATTGGATTATTCGTCGTCCTGCAGCAGCTGTTTAAAAGGTAGCTGTGAGCTTGGCTCCTCGTCTTCTCTCTGAGACACTTTGTGTTCACCGCAGGCATCCGACCTCGAGGTATGTCTTTACAATCTTTAAAATCTCACTAAAACACTTTTAAAACAATAAGCAGATAAGGGATCTTCCAGAATTATCCTAGTAAATGTGTCAAATTACATCTGAAACGCTCACACTGCCGCTGCCCGCAGCTGTCGCTTTTTTTTTCTTTTCTTTTTTTTTCTAGTCCTTCACTATCAATATCCTATTTCACAAATCTTTCATCCTCGCTCAAATTAATGGGGAAATTGTCGCTTTCTCGGTCCGAATTGCTCTTACTGCTGGTGGCTCCCATTATAAACAATGTGAATATGTGTGGAGCCCTGCAACTCGTGACGTCTCCCGCACATACTTCTGGTAAAGGCAGGGCTTTTCTATTAGCGACCAAAAGTTGCTAACTTTATCGTGGGTGTTCTCTACTATATCCATCCCATCCATTTTCTACCGCTTATTCCCTTTCGGGGTCGCGGGGGGCGCTGGCGCCTATCTCAGCTACAATCGGGCGGAAGGCGGGGTACACCCTGGACAAGTCGCCACCTCATCGCAGGGCCGACACAGATAGACAGACAACATTCACACTCACATTCACACACTAGGGCCAATTTAGTGTTGCCAATCAACCTATCCCCAGGTGCATGTCTTTGGAAGTGGGAGGAAGCCGGAGTACCCGGAGGGAACCCACGCATTCACGGGGAAAACATGCAAACTCCACACAGAAAGATCCCGAGCCTGGGATTGAACCTAGGACTGCAGGACCTTTGTATTGTGAGGCAGACGCACTACCCCTTCTGCCACCGTGCTGCCCGGCGCATAATTCTTAGTTAGTTATTGTTTATGACCTTTCCTTGTAATAGTAGTAGTAGTCATTATGTGTCATCTACTTCTTGCCACCGTGAAGCCTTTAATATAGTTTATTATATAGTTTTTATAGCTTAGTTTACTTTGCCTGTATCATGTTTTGTTCTATTAGTTTGACTACCTCAGTTCTGTTTTCAGCCCCCCTGGGTTTGTGTTTTGGTTTCCATGGGTGCTGTTTAGTTTCACCTGCCTCTGATTAGTGTTCGGGACACTCACCTGCTCCTGGGCACTAATTAGAGAGCTACTTATTCCTGTTTTTCTCCACAATCGGTCTGGCTTCCTTGTTTGCTCTACACAACTGTGACGACGTTCTCTATTTGCTTCCATGCAACCCGTTACGTTAAGTACTTTCTACGATCTTTGATTCCTGTTCCTGTGCTAAGCGTCGCTATAGCTCCCACGCCACCGGCATGTTTTTTGGTTTGATTGAAACTTTTAGTAGTAGATTGCGCAGTACAGTACATATTCCGTACAATTGACCACTAATGGTAACACCTGAATAAGTTTTTCAACGGTGGCAGAGGGGTTAGTGCGTCTGCCTCACAATACTAAGTTCCTGCAGTCCTGGGTTCAAATCCAGGCTCGGGAACTTTCTGTGTGGAGTTTGCATGTCCTCCCCGTGAATGCGTGGGTTCCCTCCGGGTACTCCGGCTTCCTCCCACTTCCAAAGACATGCACCTGGGGATAGGTTGATTGGCAACACTAAAATTGGCCCTAGTGTGTGAATGTGAGTGTGAATGTTGTCTGTCTATCTGTATTGGCCCTGCGATGAGGTGGCGACTTGTCCAGGGTGTACCCCGCCTTCCGCCCAATTGTAGCTGAGATAGGTGCCAGCGCCCCCCTGACCCCAAAAGGGAATAAGCGGTAGAAAATGGATGGATGGAACTTGTTTAAGTCGGGGTCCACTTTAATCAATTCATGGTACAAATATATACTATCAGCATAATACAGTCATCATACAAAGTTAATCATCAGTATATATACATTGAATTATTTACATTATTTACAATCGGGGGGTGGGATGTGGAGGGGGGGTGGTAGTTTCGGTTGATATCAGTACTTCAGTCATCAACAATTGCATCATCTGAGAAATGGACATTGAAACAGTGTAGGTGTGACTTGGTAGGATATGTACAGCGAGTAGTGGACATACAGAGATCAGAAAGCATAAGAACAAGTATATACATTTTATTATTTACATTTGATTATTTACAATCCGGGGAGGTGGGATTTAGAGGGGGGAGGGAGTTATTTTAGGGTTGAAGTTGCCTGGAGGTGTTGTTTTAGTGTAGTTTTAAAGGAGGCTAGAGATGCACTTTCTTTTACACCTGTTGGGAGTGCATTCCACATTGATGTGGTATACAAGGAGAATGAGTTAAGACCTTTGTTAGATCGGAATCTGGGTTTAACGTGGTTTGTGGAGCTCCCCCTGGTGTTGTGGTTATGACGGTCGTTTACGTTATGGAAGCAGTTTGACATGTACTTCGGTATCAGGGAGGTGTAGCGGATTTTATAGACCAGGCTCAGTGCAAGTTGTTTTACTCTTTCCTCCACCCTGAGCCAGCCCACTTTGGAGAAGTGGGTAGGAGTGAGGTGTATTCTGGGGTGGAGTTCTAGAAGTAACCTGACTAGCTTGTTCTGGGATGTTTGGAGTCTAGATTTGAGGGTTTTGGAGGTGCTGGGGTACCAGGAGGTGCAAGCGTAATCTAAAAAGGGTTGAATGGGATTTCCCGCTAGAATCTTCACAGATTGACAAGAGAGGAGATTCTGTAGCGAAATCTCGCTCGTTGGTTGACATTTTTGATTACCTTGGTTGCCATTTTATCACAGGAAAGATTAGCCTCTAGAATGGAACCTAGGTAGGTGACCTCATCGTTCCTGGTGATAACAATGTCACCCACTTTTATAGTGAAGTCACTGACTTTCCTAGGATTTATGTGGGACCCAAATACGATGAATTCCGTTTTACCCAAGGTCTTTTTGTATTTATGCATGATTTCATGGACAATAAGTCAATGTCTCACCTGCACCTCACCTCCGGAATTCCTGCCGCATCTTGGGAGAACGATCAGGACAGTAAAATGCGACCCCGTCATTACACTCAAGCTAACATTGTGCTACACCCGCATCAGACTTCAACATGTCCAAAAAGTATTAGGAAGGAGTAGAGCTTTTTTTTTTTTACTTATATCTTTTCTGCTACATAACAAACAAAAATGTTTGTTTCCTTTCTGTGTTCAATATGGGACACAAATAAATAAATAATGCATTTGTCTATTTGTGTTGGCCCTGCGATGAGGAGGCAACTTGTCCATGGTGTACTCCGCCTTCCGCCAGAGTGCAGCTGAGATAACACCCCCAAGCGGTAGGAAATGGATAGATGGATGAAATAAAGAGTTATTACATTGTAATTCATATAATTGGATGAATATTTAATATATATAGAGTGATATAGATCATTAATTTATTATTTTTAGATGCTTATCAGAATTCTTCTCCACTGAACTTTGTGACCCTTTATCAGCTCCTTAAACTGGATACTTTCAGTACATGCTTTGAATTATTTGCTTAATCCATTCCATAATTTTAATTCCACCTATTGATATACTAAATGTTTTAAGTGTCGTGCGTGCATACAAAATGTATTGAATTGTACATTTCCCTAAATGTATATTTCTTCTCCTTTGTTGAGAAGAATTGTTGTACGTTTCTCGGTAGTAAATTATATAAATAAATGTATGTTCAATATTTAAATATTTTCTACAATCAACATTATGTATTGAATTATGTATTATCCTAACTGACAAATCCTGAAAACAATAAGGTATTTTGTAACTTTATGAATGTTGTTTGTATAGAAATCAAACCCCTTTCAGTCCAGTATTGCATTAAAACACAGACATGTATGTATCGGAAGAAAACAAACTAATAGTACAATAAAAAGCAATATTGTTGCAATGTTGATACTGATTTGCTGTTCATGTGCAGGTTTTGCTCTGTGATCTCGATTAGGAATAACAGGTGCAAACCCAAAGGCAAGATTGGATTGCTTATTATATGGATAACGTGTCCAAACACAGATCCCGTTCTAATACCAGTTGTAAATGGGATCTAAGACCTGTGGACTGAACTGAACTTGTCCTGTATCTTTTACAACTCATTAGCCTGACTTATTTTTGAAAACCCCTGTTCTCTTTTGCTTTGTGGGGCTTAAAACCTTCTTTTGTAACGTATCGCATCAGAACATAGCTCGAATAGGGCGAGCAATATCGACATGTCTTATTATCGTATTTTTCGGACTATGAGTCGCAGTTTTTTTCATAGTTTGGCCAGGGGTGCGACATATACTCCGGAACGACTTATGTGTGAAATTATTAACACATTACCGTAAAATATCAAATAACATTATTTATCTCATTCACGGAAGAGACGAAGAAAATGTCAGCAATCGTCACACACACGTCAACTAATAAGAATTTGGCGGGGGAGGGTCATGGCAGAAGTGCATTGTGGGTCATGGAATGCTAACTGCTATATGCTATGTAATGGGTCACCAACCTTTTTGAAACTAAGAGCTACTTCTGATTAATACGAAGGGCTACCAGTTTGATACACACGTAAATGAATTGCCAAAAATAGCCAATTTGCTCAATTTACCTTTAACTCTATGTTATTACTAATAATTAATTATATTTATCATCTTAATGATTTCTCACAATAAATATATATTTTTGATGACATGTTTTAAATAGGTTAAAATCCAATATGCACTCTGTTAGAATATATAACAAATTGGACGAAGCTATATTTCTAACAAAGACAAATCATTGTTTCTTCTAGATTTTCCAGAACTAAAATTTCAAAAGAAATTCAAAATACTTTGAAATAAGATTTAAATTTGATTCTACAGATTTTGGCTTCCTACCTGTTGGATGTGCCCTAAACACCTCCCTAGGTAGGAGGCCACGGGGAAGGCCTAGGACACGTTGGGAAGACTATGTCTCCCAGCTGGCCTAGAAACGCCTTGGGATCCCCCGGGAAGAGCTAGACGGAGTAGCTGGGGAGAGGGAAGTCTGGGCTTCCCTGCTTAGGCTGCTGCCCCCGTGACCCGACCTCGGATAAGCGGAAGAAGATGGATGGATGGATGGATGGATCTACAGATTGTCTAGATTTGCTAGAATATTTTTTTTTATTTTAATCATAATAAGTTTGAAGAAATATTTCACTAATATTCCTTGTCGAAAAAACAGAAGCTAAAATGAAGAATTAAATTAAAATGTATTTATTATTCTTTACAACAAAAAAATAAATTTACTTGAACATTGATTTCAATTGTGAGGAAAGAAAAAGAAGGAATTTAAAAGGTGAAAAGGTATGTGTTTAAAAATCCTAAAATCATTTTTAATGTTGTATTTTTTTCTCAAAAATTGTCTTTCTGAAAGTTAGAAGAAGCAAAGTAAAAAAATGTTGTGATTTTTTTTAAACCAAGTCTTTAAAATATTTTCTAGGATTTTCAAATTCTATTTGAGTTTTGTCTCTCTTAGAATTAAAAATGTCGAGCATAGCGAGACCAGCTTGCTAGTAAATAAATAACATTTAGAAAATAGAGGCAGCTCACTGGTAAGTGCTGCTATTTGAGCTATTTTTAGAACAGGCCAGCGGGCGACTTATCTGGTCCTTACGGGCTACCTGGTACCCGCGGGCACCACGTTGGTGACCCCTGTGCTATATGCTACTGCCGTAACTATTAAAATGGCGGTAACTTATAAAAACTGAGAAGGGCTGAACAAAAATGGCACCGAAAAGGAAATCATGTACAGCAGATTACAAGCTGGACGTAGTGAAATATGCAGCAGAAAACGACAAGAGGAAGCGGCGCATACCTTTGGAGTTGGCAGAGTTGTTTAGAAGCGACATCGAGGAAGAAGATTGAATGGGATTCATAGATTAGGAGTGACAGATTGTTTGGTAAACGTATAGCATGTTCTATATGTTATATTTATTTGAATGACTCTTACCATAATATGTTACGTTAACATACCAGGCACCTTCTCAGTTGGTTATTTATGCCTCATATAAGGTACACTTATTCAGCCTGTTGTTCACTATTCTTGATTTGTTTTAAATTGCCTTTCAAATGTCTATTCTTGGTGTTGGATTTTATCAAATAAATTTCCCCCAAAAATGCGATTTATACTCCAGTACGACTTATATATGTTTTTTCCTTCTTTATTATGCATTTTCGGCAGGTGCGATTTATACTCCGGAGCGATTTTTTAATCCGAAAAATACGGTACTTTCTAGGGCTGTGAATCTTTGGGTGTCCCACGATTCGATTCAATATCGATTCTTGGGGTCACAATTCGATAATTTATCGATTTTTTTCGATTCGATTCTCGGTTCAAAAACGATATTTTTTCGATTCAAAAGGATTTTGTATTCATTCAATACATAGGATTTCAGCAGGATCTACCCCAGTCTGCTGACATGCTAGCAGAGTAGTAGATTTTTTTTTTAAACTTTTATAATTGTAAAGGACAATGTTTTATCAACTGATTGCAATAATGTAAATTTGTTTTAACTATTAAACAAACCAAAAGTATGACTTATTTTATCTTTTTGAAAACATTGGACACAGTGTGTTGTCAAGCTTATGAGATGCGATGCAAGTGTAAGCCACTGTGACACTATTGTTCTTTTTTATATTTTTATAAATGTCTAATGATAATGTCAATGAGGGATTTTTAATCACTGATATGCTGAAATTATAACTAATATTGATACTGTCGTTGATAATATTCACTTTTGTTTCACTACTTTTGGTTTGTTCTGTGTCGTGTTTGTGTCTTTATTGCAGTTCTGAGTGTTGCTGTGTCAGGTTTGGTTTTGGATTTGGATTGCATTGTTATGGTATTGCTGTGTATTGTTTTGTTGGATTGATTAAAAAAAGAAGATCTTTTTAAAAGAAAATGAGAATCGATTCTGAATTGCACAACGTATTCGTTTCGATTCGTATTCGAATCGATTTTTTCCAACACCCCGAGTACTTTCTATGCGTTTTGAAGCATGAAAACAACGCTGGTGTCTACAATAAGCATTCAAGAATGTCATATTCCATAATGTCCGGCATATGATTGTCGCTGTGAATCCGTCGAGCCTCTTCAGGGAATTTCCCACACTATTCTCTAAAACAATTTCGCAGAACCGTGTAGGGCAGACAAAAGTGTGACCGCAATGTGCTATATGCGGTGCAAAGATGATGCCATGGCCCGGTCACGCAGCAAAGACTTCAGTGATGATCCTCTCTGACCAATCCTTAGCTTTTGATTCTTTAACGCCGTTTTGAATGATAACACTATGTGCTGTTTAGAAAATAAAAACAAAAAAAATCTAGCAGAGCTATAGACTTGAAACAGCTAAACAACACAATTCCAAAATGTGATTAAGATGTTTACATTTTTTTTTTTTTTTTGTTGAGATCTTTGATACTCCCGGACTTGATTGATGGATAGCTGACAAACACACACACATAGAAACACACACACAAACACTCCATTGTCTGGATGCCAAGCTGATGTGTAACCCCCACTCCTCTCAGCCTTCCATCACTGTAAATTTAGCATCAGAAGCTTCTCAGCTGCTCCTTTCCAAAACCCAAGCCCTCCTCTTCCATCCACAGTATTTCATCCATCTCCTTCTCTGGGGGTCACGGCTGGTCCCCTCCCCACACGTCCCCACACCCAAACGTATATACTACACCCACATCCCACTCTTATCCCACAGCCAATAAGGACTAGATAAGCTCAAGTATCACAGTAACACAAGGACATATTCCCGGAGTAGAGGCGGCAGATTCCCCACACCTTCGTCTTCACAGGAGCTTCTCTTCCTCCCTGAGGTAAGCAGACAGGCAAATGCACTTCAAAATGAATGTGGGTTTTTTGTTTAACGACACATACAGTGATTCAGATTAAATTATAATAACACACAAATTAGCACCATTTGAGGGTGCAGGTCCTAACCAAAGGAATAACTTTTTGAAGGCCTACCGATGCTAGACTTTGCTTTGTTATTTGAAATAATTTTATTTCATCATTTTTAAATGACTAAGGTGAAAAACAAAGTCTTTAATCAATTGATCATCTCATAAAACAATGATGATCTGTTTTATAAAAATATTTCTGCCTATCATATTGTCATTATTGCAGTGAACCGGTTAAAAGAACAACGAAATTGGAGCAGATTCTCTAAGGTGCATACACAATTAGGTAATATAAATAGTAAAAAAAGACAGAAAAGAAGATATGTATCTATATATATATATCCACACACATGCATATATCCATACATATGCATATATATACACATACACATATATCACTATTGCACATAATAGTCCGAAAAAAAGAAAAAGACATGATACATGAGGACATGATGGACACATTGTGCTCACTCAGTGCCTGTTTAATGCTAATATTTGTATTTAACGTACATTAAATCAAATTACATTGTATTATGATTAAAGATAATAACTTACATTGAAATGTAGTCATCCACCCATCCTTGATTGGTAACGGATAAGATGAAGCCTGTCCCCAGTCCATCACAGGACACAGATAGACACAAAAAATAACCATATTTTCACCTATATTCACCATATATTCACCGTATTCACTTATATTTTTTTTTATTCATTTATTTTACAAACGTGATCGTTATATTACAGTATTGTTGGTGTTGCTATTATTACAGTCTGTTTTGTAAAAATGGAATCCCTAAAACAGGGGTAGGGAACCTATGGCTCTCAAGCCAGATGTGGCTCTTTTGATGACTACATCTGGCTCTCAGATAAATCTTAGTTTACATTGCTTAACACCATAAGTAATGAAAAATAACGTTCAAAATATAAAACATTCTCATGCATTTTGATCCATCCATCCGGTTTCTACCGCACCTGTTCAAGAAGTCGCATTATTGGTAAGAAGTGTTTTATTTATTGTTGGTTAGCTTCAGAATAACAATATCATTAAAAAGAATAAGAGACTTATTATACTCTGAAAATTTTGTTCTTACTTAAAAATGCCAGCATTTAGTTGTATTTAGTCTTAAAAAAAATATTATATGCTCTCAAGGAAATAGTTTTTAAAGTATTTGGCTTGTATGGCTCTCTCAGCCAAAAAGTTTCCCGACCCCTGCCCTAGTAGCTTAGAGCTTAAGGATAGGGACCCGCAGTTAAAATATACATCAACGTTTAATATACAAAATACAATACTATTACAAAAACAAATTACAAAATAATTTCCGAGTACTTACGAACCTACGAACAGAATTACATTAACAGAGAAGGACGCTTTTAATCCACCCGGTCAGTCTTAACATCTTATTATTTAAATTTGATTGGAAAGTTGCATCTTGATAATTTGAGATAATCATACCATAAATACATGGGTCAAGACCAAAATATGTGATCAAAGTGATAGATTTATAATTTAGAGTCTCGGATATAAATTGCATGTTTTTGTAAAACAAACCTCCGCAACACCATACAGAGATGCTCCAATGGAGATTCAAACCCAGATCCCCTGACTGTCCTTGTCGCCTTCCAACATTCCTACTGTTACTTCCTTGCTGGGTGCTGAAAAGGACTCTCTCTTTAGTATGACAGCTATGCGGGCACCCGTACCTGAACATCTGCAAATGAGACCGATGTGTGTTCACAGATTTAGCAACAGGTTTCAAGTTCTACACCGGCAGATTGGAAAGGGATTTCCACTTCATTGAAGCACAATAATAAGCAAGGTGGCACCTCGGTTTTTATTCGTCCCACTTTTGGTATCGTTTTCAAGGATTATATTGTTTCGGTTATCTGAACGTTACGCGAAACAAACTTCGGTCAGTGTCATGTCTGGGATCATGTTTTGTTTAAGTTATGTTATGTTTGGTTTTTGGACTCTTTTTAGTTCCCGCTTTTTCAGTGCCTTGTCTTGTTTGCATGGTTGTCCATTTGTTTCACCCGTTCCACGTTTGAACTCACGCACCTGTTTTCAATCACCACAGTATTATTTAAGCCACAGTTGCCAGGTAGTCAGCCTGGCGACATCACACTCTATAGCAGGGGTCACCAACGCGGTGCCCGCGGGCACCAGGTAGCCCGCAATGACCAGATGAGTCGCCCGCTGGCCTGTTCTAAAAATAGCTCAAATAGCAGCACTTACCAGTGAGAGCCCTCTATTTTTTAAATTTGATTTATTTACTTGCAGGCTGATCTCGCTTTGCTCAACATTTTTATTTCTAAGAGAGACAAAACTCAAATACCATTTGAAAATCCAAGAAAATATTTTAAAGACTTGGTCTTCACATGTTTAAATAAATTCATTTATTGTTTCACTTTGCTTCTTATAACTTTCAGAAAGAAAATTTTAGAGAAAAAATACAACCTTAAAAATGATTTTAGGATTTTTAAACACATATACCTTTTTACCTTTTAAATTACTTCCTCTTCTTTCCTGACAATTTAAATCAATGTTGAAGTAAATAAATGTTTTTATTGTAAAGAATAATAAATACATTTTAATTTAATTCTTCATTTTACCTTCTGTTTTTTCGACGAACAATATTTGTGAAATATTTCTTCAAACCTATTATGATTAAAATTCAAAAAAATTATACCGGCAAATTTTAAAAAACTGTAGAATCAAATTTAAATCTTATTTCAAAATTTTTGTTCTGGAAAATCTAGAATAAAAAATGATATGTCTTTGTTGGAAATATAGCTTGGTTCAATTTGTTATATATTCTAACAAAGTGCAGATTGGATTTTAACCTATTTAAAACATGTCATCAAAATTATAAAATTAATCTTATTCAGGAAAAATTACTAATGATGTTCCATAAATTATTTTTTTATTTTTTCAAAAAGATTCGAATTAGCTAGTTTTTCTCTTCATTTTTTTCAGTTGAATTTTGAATTTTAAAGAGTCGAAATTGAAGATAAACTATGTTTCAAAATTTAATTTTCATTTTTTTCGTGTTATCTCCTCTTTTAAACCATTCAGTTTAGTGTTTTTTCATCTTTTATTCTCTACAAAAAACCTTCTGTAAAAGGAAAAAAAATGTAAGACAGAATGACGGACAGAAATACCCATTTTTTTTTTATATATATAGATTTATTTTTATTAAAGGTAAATTGAGCAAATTGACTATTTCTGGCAATTTATTTAAGTGTGTATCAAACTGGTAGCCCTTCGCATTAATCAGTACCCAAGAAGTAGCTCTTGGTTTCAAAAAGGTTGGTCACCCCTGCTCTATAGAGTGGAGGATGAGTAGAAGGTGTTATATCACCTTCTACTCATCCTCCACACCCATGTATCAATGCCAAAGACCCATGGTTTTTGTTATTCATGCCATAGTGCTAGTTTTTGTTTTATGTTCATATTTTTGCATTGGTAAAAGTTTTTGTTTTTAGAGCCAAGTTTTTGTACCTCCTCTTTTCGTTTGTTCCTTTTTTGAGTTAATAATAATTAAAGATGTCATTACCTTCACGTCGTGTCCGGTCCAATCGCTTTGCTCCCCGGGAAAACAAACCACACCAAAGTCCACGCCTTGACAGTCAGTCTCTACTATTTGCGAAATAAGCCACCGTGGGGTCAAAGAAATAGGTGAAAACTGTTGAAAAATGCAAAAGCGCCAAATAGCGTCTTACATCAACTGATTTTTGATGCATTTCAGATTGATTTGGTCTCAATCAGACCTTTTCAAAAGGAAAACCATGGTAGCACTGTATCACATTTTCATCACTTGCACATATTTAAAACCCTGCTCCTTTGGTATATCAGTATAATGACATAAATAATGTTATGAATGCGTAACATGTGAAACCGGCTGTCACTTCAGTGATATATGAGATTTTGATACAGTAATAACATACTAAGTCCTGTTGGCTGGTAGGATCGTCTCTCTCCCTTTCAGAGTCAGACTGAGGCCTGGGACTATAAATACATCTCATATTGGCATTTGCATCCAAATCTGCGATCACTTTGGCCGAGAGCGCAATTCTCTGACATCTCACCTGCTGAGTTTTGATTTCAGGAAGACTCAGAAATACTCCTCAGCATGTCATGTTGGCATAGTCGAGAAATGAAGCAGCCCTACCACTAAATATACAAAGCGCTGATGTGTCGGTATGTACTGACTGAATACTGGAAACAAAGGAGACGTGCTGTAAGTCCATCAAAGCGCTCGTTTGTTGATTGGCTGACGCGTTGCGGAGGATCCTCCCTCTGGTCCAAGCCTAGGATTAAAGTCGCTATTTGGACTCTGTTTCTCAGCTGATGGGGAGAAATATGATCCTGAACTAATCCTTTAAGTCCTCTGCACCTGTGCCTGCCACGAAGTGTGAAGGAGGCATCCAAAGAGACGTTATATATATCAAATATGATACAGTAGTGTACAGTTTTCAGAAAACCTGCCACCTTGGCTCCGGCCGAACTGCTGCTCATCTCCACTGGACTGGAAATAGTGATGGTGTTGGAATCAGTGTTTAGCATCAACGTACAGTGTAAGGGACATTGATGATGAGGTGGCAACTTGTCCAGGGTGTACACCGCCTTCTGGGCGATTGTAGCTGAGATAGGCACCAGCGCCCCCTGCAATCCCAAAGGGAATAAAGTGGTAGAAAATGGTCGGATGGAACTAGTCTATAATGGTAAATATAATGTTTTTCAAACATTATGCTTTTTTAAGCAGCTCAACACAAAATGGACATAAACATGCTTTGAATGACAATTTTCAATCAATCAATCAAAGTTTATTTATATAAACCTTAATCACAAGTGTCTCAAAGGGCTGCACAAGCCACAGAAACATCCTCGGCTCAAATCCCACATCAAGGCAAGAAAAAAATAAACCCAACTCAATTTTAAAGATAATGTCTGCTGTGTGTTGGTGTATTACCACAGGGGTTCTCAAACTTTTTTCAGTGATGTACCCCCTGTGAAAATTTTTTTAATTCAAGTACCCCCTAATCAGAGCAAAGCATTTTTGGTTGAAAAAAAGAGATAAAGAAGTAAAATACAGCACTATGTCATCAGTTTCTGATTTATTACATTTTTTAAAAATGCAAAATATTGCTCATTTGTAGTGGTCTTTCTTGAACTATTTGGAAAGAAAGATATAAAGATAACTAAAAACTTGTTGAAAAATAAACAAGTGATTCAATTATAAATAAACATTTCTACACATAGAAGTAATCATCAACTTAAAGTGCCCTCTTTGGGGATTGCAATAGAGATCCATCTGGATTCATGAACTTAATTCTAAACATTTCTTCACAAAAAAAGAAATCTTTAACATCAATATTTATGGAACATGTTCACAAAAAAATTTAGCTGTAAACACTGAATATTGCATTGTTGCATTTGTTTTCACAGTTTATGATCTTACATTCATATTTTGTTGAAGTATTATTCAATAAGTATATTTATAAAGGATTTTTGAATTGCTGCTATTTTGAGAATATTTTTAAAAAAAATCTCACGTACCCCTTGGCATACTTTGAAGTACCCCCAGGTGTATGCGTAGCCCTATTTGAGAACCACTGTGTTACCAGATTGTATATTTTGTAGTAATACAGAATGTGTGTTCCGGCTGTAGAAGCACTTGCATTAAAAGGAGAGGAGCAACAGCATGTTTAGATACTAGTTTCACGCATTAATAACACAAAATATGGATTGTTACCATCATGCTTTGATCGTCAAAGATGTTTGGTAATGTAATTTCTGATATTTCTACTTAAATAAATGCTTTTAATATTTTGTACAATACATGTAATAGTCTTCATGGCTGTGCATGGCAATGTTTTAACATTCTCTATTCATTAAACCAGGCCTGGGCAATTAATTTACTCGGGGGGCCAGATTTAGATAAAAAAAAGTGTGACTGGGGGCCGGTTTATCTATTTTTAGGAACACGAATACAAAACCTCACAATAATGATTGAGAACTAAAAACATTGTGACAGACCGCCTTAACAAACAGAATGGAATTAAAAAAAAGTTTACTGAATGAGACACCCAGAATGTACATGAACATAAAGAATGTGGGATGTACAATATTAACTACGAATGATAAAACACTGACTATTGACAACATATTTTACAATCAACCAAACGCAACCAAAATGCAACAATTTTAGTGAAAAAAACCCCACCTACAATCTGAGATATTTCATAGTGACCATAGTAAGTAATTCGATGACCATAGTGAGTAATTCGATGACCATAGTGAGTAATTCAATGACCATAGTGAGTAATTCAATGACCATAGTGAGTAATTCGATGACCATAGTGAGTAATTCGATGACCATAGTAATTAATTAGATAACCATAGTAACCCGTATATGATGCCGATTCCAAGCATGGAAAGACTTAGTATAGTTGAAGATGTTTATTAGAAAACATGACTGCACATCATAGTGGCAACTACACTTTCCATCTTAAACATCTAAAAACATGCCCAGGTATGCATTAAACAATGGAATATTCAGCCCGCTAAACCTTCTGTTGTTGAGGGGTATGAACCTGAACATGTTATAAAAGAATGTACACAAAAATTACCCCCATTTTCCTCAATTTATGTACTAGCATTTATTCAGGCAGAAATATCACAGCTTACATTACAAAATATTTTTGACAAAGCATGATCGTGATGTAAGACATTTTAATTTGTTAGTGTAGATCGGAGGTCGGCAACCCGCGGCATGCAGCTCTTTAGCGCCGCCCTTGTGGCTCTCTGGAGCTTTTTCAAAAATGTATGAAACATGGAAAAAGAAAAGGGGAAAAAAATACAAAAAATATATTTTTTGCTTTAATATGGTTTCTGTAGGAGGACAAACATCCTTAATTGTTATAAAGCAAACTATTTACATTAAACATGCTTCACTGATCCGAGTATTTGGCGAGCGCCGGTTTGTCCTACTAATTTTGGCAGTCCTTGAACTCACCGCAGTGTGTTTACATGTACATCTTTCTCTGACTTTCTAAGACATGTTTTATGCCACTTCTTTTTCTGTCTCATTTTGTCCACCAAACTTTTAACGTTGTCCATGAATGCACAAAGGTGAGTTTTGTTGATGTTATTGACTTGTGTGGAGTGCTAATCAGACATATTTGGTCACTGTAAGCTAATCGATGCTAACATGCTATCTAGGCTAGCTATATGTACACATTGCATCATTATGCCTCATTTGTTGATATATTTGAGCTCATTTAGTTTTTTTTAAGTCTTCTTAATTCAAAATATATCTCATGACACACTATCTGTTTTTAATATGGCTTTTATTTTTTTGTGGCTCCAGACAGATTTGTTTTTGTATTTTTGGACCTATATAACTCTTTCAACATTTTAGGTTGCCAACGCTTTGTGTAGTTAAACCGGGTGTGAAGCGTAGCGCTTTTGTTTTAAAGCCAAAAGTGTGTTTTAGTTTGAGGAGATGTCTTGACATGTTTTGATAGACTCCTACCTACCGTTTTTCATTTCTGCTGAGCTTTAATGCCATGTTACTGAAGCAGTTACAATCTACATTGCATGTTATTATTGCACCTTACCTGTAATCCAAACACGAAAGTGAAGCTCCACCCACCTTTCTAATGGCTCACGGTGAAAAAAAGTATTTTCTCTCTATTGGTTTTGTTCATGATCAATAGCGCTTTTTCTATTGGTATTTGTATTGCTCCAGTTGTAGTGTAAAAATGCTCATTGTCATTACTATATTATTTATTTCACTAACTGCTTATTTGCTATCACTTTTACGATCATATTTGTACATATTATGTATGTGCTGGTGTTGTTCTATTGTTGTTGTTGTTATTGTTGTATTTGCTGTTGCTGTTTTTGTCTCCCTGTCTTATCCCCCTCTTATCCCCACAATTTCCCCCTCTGTCTTCCTTTTTTTCTCTTTCGATCCCCTCCTGCTCCGGCCCGGCTGCACCAAATGATAATATAAATACATTTAATAAAGTCACATTCAAATAAGACAACAAGAGAAGTATCTTACACTTCTCTTTTGTAAAGTAAATCCGAACAGCCGATATGGGCATCTACATCAACTAAATGATTTGCCTGAGAAGCTGGACAGGACAAAAAAAAAAAAAGTATTTTCTTGTTGGGAGAACTTGCCATGGTTTTGGACCTGGTATTTCCATAATGTCAGTTTTCTTTGTCCATTTCTGCTCTGCATTTTCCCGCTGGTGGCTCATCACTAAAAAAAAAAGTGTGCCGTTAAAGAAAGTTATAGGAAACACGTTATTATTGCGTTAACTTTAACAGCCGTGGTTTAGATGTTTTTATACTAGGGTTGTAAGGTATAACAGTACTAATTAATTACTGTGGTACTAATTAATGAAAAAAAAGGTATGCATTAAAAAAATATCGGTACTTTATTTTCTATCCATGTGAGGAGTGCCGTGGTGACACTGTTGCTGGTATACAAGCTGCAGCGCATGTTGGTCAACACACGCGTGGCACATACACTTACAAGCAGAAACAGTGTGAAGACAGAAACGGGAGAATGGATGTATTTTGGCAAAAAAACTAAAGATAAAACATGTGGGGCTATAATTACCGAACCACCGCTCTGCAAGCAGTGCTTTAAAGGGGAACATTATCACCAGACCTAAGCGTCAATATTTACCTTGATGTTGCAGAAAAAAGACCATATCTTTTTTAACCGATTTCCGAACTTTAAATGGGCGAATTTTGGGGAATTAAACGCCTTTCTATTGTTTGCTCTCGGAGCGATGACGTCAAAACGTGACGTCACCTTGGTAGTCAACCGCCATTAAGTTGATGATTTCTTCTATGTGTAGAAACCTTTATTTATAATTGAATCACTTGTTTATTTTTCAACACGTTTTTAGTTATTTTTATATCTTTTTTTCCAATTAGTTCAAGAAAGACCACTACAAATGAGCAATATTTTGCATTGTTATACAATTGAATAAATCAGAAACTGATGACATAGTGCTGTATTTTACTTCTTTATCTCTTTTGTTCAACCAAAAATGCTTCGCTTAGGGGTTACTTGAATTAAAAAAATGTTCACAGGGGGTACATCACTGAAAAGAGGTTGAGAACCAGTGATCTAGAGCACAGGTGTCAAACTCAAGGCCAGGAAACCAGATTTGGCTGATTGATTGATTGATTTAAACTTTTATTAGTAGATTGCACAGTTCAGTACATATTCCGTACAATTGACCACTAAATGGTAAAACCCGAATAAGTTTTTCAACTTGTTTAAGTCGGCGTCCACGTTAATCAATTCATGGTAAATTCATGGCTCACCACATCATTTGATTTGGCCCGAAAAAGTTTGGAAATAACGTGACTTCACCTTTCGTTCTAAATATTCTTGAAATGTTCTTTCAAGTTTGACAGAAAAATGGCATGTACTGCATATAATTGGTTTTGAACTTTATTATTATATGATCATGAGACAAATACTATATCAACTAGGGCTGTGTAACAGTTAAAATATTTATTAGCGATTAATCACATTTTGTCATAGTTAACTCAATATTAACCGCAATTAATCACAGATATGTATAATTGTTCAATATTAATAAGTGTACCATAGACAGATAATTTCTGGGTGGGGTCTGAGCTATACAAGCTGTAATCTGTGTGTTTTCCACCTAAATAAATGCTTCTAATATTCTGTACATTGCATGTTGTACAAGTTAATGGTCTTCATATTGCTGCATAACAATGTTTTAACCTTCTCTATTAATTAATAAAACGTATTATTGAGCCTGCTAATCATTCTGTAATCGAGAACTCGACCAGAACATGTTTGTTTTCTCCTGGAAGCTACAACAATATATTGTATTATTTTATTTTGCTATGTGTGG